>NC_086447.1:860955843-861063343 GCF_028390025.1 Pseudophryne corroboree
TTCATTGCCCTTAACGTGTGGCCCTAAAGGAAAATACGTTTGTTTCTTCACCGTCGACACTGAAATCAGTGTCTGTGTCTGGGTCTATGTCGACCGACTGAGGTAAATGGGCGTTTTTACAAGCCCCTGACGGTGTCTGAGACGCCTGGACCGGTACTAATTTGTTCGCCGGCCGTCTCATGTCGTCAACCCACTTGCAGCGTGTTGACATTATCACGTAATTCCATAAGTAAGCCATCCATTCCGGTGTCGACTCCCTAGAGAGTGACATCACCATTACAGGCAATTTGCTCCGCCTCCTCACCAACATTTTCCTCATACATGTCGACACACACGTACCGACATACAGCACACACATAGGGAATGCTCTGATAGAGGACAGGACCCACTAGCCCTTTGGGGAGACAGAGGGAGAGTTTGCCAGCACACACCAAAATGCTATAATTATACAGGGACAACCCTTATATAAGTGTTCCTCCCATATAGCATTTAATATATATGTATATCGCCAAATCAGTGCCCCCCCTCTCTGTTTTAACCCTGTTTCTGTAGTGCAGTGCAGGGGAGAGCCTGGGAGCCTTCCCCTCAGCCTTTCTGTGAGGGAAAATGGCGCTGTGTGCTGAGGAGAATAGGCCCCGCCCCCTTTTCGGCGGGCTTCTTCTCCGGAGATTGTGAAGTCTGGCAGGGGTTAAATACATCCATATAGCCTCAAGGGCTATATGTGATGTATTTTTCGCCATACAGGTATTCTACATTGCTGCCAGGGCGCCCCCCCCCGCGCCCTGCACCCTCCGTGATCGCTGTGTGAAGTGTGCTGACAGACAATGGCGCACAGCTGCAGTGCTGTGCGCTACCTGAGGAAGACTGAAAAGTCTTCTGCCGCCTGGTTCCGGACCTCTTCAATCTTCAGCATCTGCAAGGGGGTCGGCGGCGCGGCTCCGGGACGAACCCCAGGGCGAGACCTGTGTTCCGACTCCCTCTGAAGCTAATGGTGTCCAGTAGCCTAAGAATCCAATCCATCCTGCACGCAGGTGAGTTGAAATTCTCTCCCCTAAGTCCCTCAATGGAGTGAGCCTGTTGCCAGCAGGACTCACTGAAAATAAAGAACCTAAAAACTTTTTCTAAGCAACTCTTTAAGAGAGCCACCTAGATTGCACCCTTCTCGGACGGGCACAAAAACCTAACTGAGGCTTGGAGGAGGGTCATAGGGGGAGGAGCCAGTACACACCATGTGATCCTAAAAGCTTGCTTTTGTGCCCTGTCTCCTGCGGAGCCGCTATTCCCCATGGTCCTGACGGAGTCCCCAGCATCCACTAGGACGTTAGAGAAACCACTTGTTGCTTTTTCTCCCCAAACATAATACCCTTTTTACTAGTACCTGGGTTAATGTCAGAAATGTGCAACACATTTTTTTATTGCCGTAATCATGCAACGGATGCCCCTTGTGGATTGTGTATATGTCTCATCCTCGTCGACACTGGAGTCAGACTCCGTGTCGACATCTGTGTCTGCCATCTGAGGTAGCGGGCGTTTTTGAGCCCCTGATGGCCTTTGAGACGCCTGGGCAGGCACTGGCTGAGAAGCCGGCTGTCCCACGGCTGTTACGTCATCCAGCCTTTTATGTAAGGAGTCGACACTGTCGGTTAATACCTTCCACATATCCATCCACTCTGGTGTCGACCCCGCAGGTGGTGACATCACATTTATCGGCACCTGCTCCGCCTCCACATAAGCCTGCTCATCAAACATGTCGACACAGCCGTACCGACACACCGCACACACACAGGGAATGCTCTGACTGAGGACAGGACCCCACAAAGTCCTTTGGGGAGACAGAGAGAGAGTATGCCAGCACACACCACAGCGCTATATAAACAGGGATTTACACTACACAAAGTGATTTTCCCTATAGCAGCTATAATACACAGTTTTGCGCCTAAATTTAGTGCCCCCCCCTCTCTTTTTTACCCTATTGAGCCTGGAAACTGCAGGGGAGAGCCTGGGGAGCGTCCTTCCAGCGGAGCTGTAAAGAGAAAATGGCGCCAGTGTGCTGAGGGAGATAGCCCCGCCCCTTTTTCGGCGGGCTTCTCCCGCTCTTTATATTAATATTATGGCAGGGGATTTTTACACATATATAGTTTATTAGACTATATTATGTGTTTTTTGCCATTTTAAGGTAATCTAATTGCTGCCCAGGGCGCCCCCCCCCCCCAGCGCCCTGCACCCATCAGTGACCGGAGTATGTGGTGTGCATGGGGAGCAATGGCGCACAGCTGCAGTGCTGTGCGCTACCTTAATGAAGACCGGAGTCTTCAGCCGCCGATTTCCAGGACGTTCTTCTTGCTTCTGGCTCTGCAAGGGGGACGGCGGCGCGGCTCCGGGACCGGACGACCGAGGCTGGGCCTGTGTTCGATCCCTCTGGAGCTAATGGTGTCCAGTAGCCTAGAAGCCCAAGCTAGCTGCAAGCAGGTAGGTTCGCTTCTCTCCCCTAAGTCCCTCGTAGCAGTGAGTCTGTTGCCAGCAGATCTCACTGAAAATAAAAAACCTAATAAATACTTTCTTTTCTAGGAGCTCAGGAGAGCCCCTAGTGTGCAACCAGCTCGAGCCGGGCACAGATTCTAACTGAGGTCTGGAGGAGGGGCATAGAGGGAGGAGCCAGTGCACACCAGTAGTCCTAATTCTTTCTTAGAGTGCCCAGTCTCCTGCGGAGCCCGTCTATTCCCCATGGTCCTTACGGAGTTCCCAGCATCCACTAGGACGTCAGAGAAAAGGGGCTTGTCATTGCGGATTTGGTTTCGACTGCCTCAAAATCCCGGACAAGTGCCGGCACCAGGGCTAATTGGATAGCTCCGGGAGAGGTGATTCGCTGCGGTAATTTACCACAGCTAATAAATAAGATTTTACTCACTGGTAAATCTATTTCTCGTAGTCCGTAGTGGATGCTGGGGACTCCGTAAGGACCATGGGGATTAGCGGCTCCGCAGGAGACTGGGCACAACTAAAGAAAGCTTTAGGACTACCTGGTGTGCACTGGCTCCTCCCACCAAGACCCTCCTCCAGACCTCAGTTAGGATACTGTGCCCGGAAGAGCTGACACAATAAGGAAGGATTTTGAATCCCGGGTAAGACTCATACCAGCCACACCAATCACACCGTATAACTCGTGATACTATACCCAGTTAACAGTATGATAACAACTGAGCCTCTCAACAGATGGCTCAACAATAACCCTTTAGTTAGGCAATAACTATATACAAGTATTGCAGACAATCAGCACTTGGGATGGGCGCCCAGCATCCACTACGGACTACGAGAAATAGATTTACCGGTGAGTAAAATCTTATTTTCTCTAACGTCCTAAGTGGATGCTGGGGACTCCGTAAGGACCATGGGGATTATACCAAAGCTCCCAAACGGGCGGGAGAGTGCGGATGACTCTGCAGCACCGAATGAGCAAACTCTAGGTCCTCCTCAGCCAGGGTATCAAACTTGTAGACTCTTGCAAGAGTGTTTGAACCCGACCAAGTAACAGCTCGGCAAATTTGTAAAGCCGAGACCCCTCGGGCAGCCGCCCAAGAAGAGCCCACTTTCCTCGTGGAATGGGCTTTTACAGATTTAGGGTGCGGCAGTCCAGCCGCAGAATGTGCAAGTTGAATCGTGCTACAGACTCAGCGAGCAATAGTCTGCTTAGAAGCAGGAGCACCCAGCTTGTTGGGTGCATACAGGATAAATAGCGAGTCAGTCTTTCTGACTCCAGCCGTCCTGGAAACATATATTTTTCAGGGCCCTGACTACGTCCAGAAACTTGGAATCCTCCAAGTCCCAAGTAGCCGCAGGCACCACAATAGGTTGGTTCACATGAAAAACTGATACCACCTTAGGAAGGAATTGGGAACGAGTCCTCAATTCCGCCTTATCCATATAAAATACAGATAAGGGCTTTTGCATGACAAAGCCGCCAATTCTGATACACGCCTGGCCGACGCCAAGGCCCACAGCATGACCACTTTCCACGTGAGGTATTGTAGCTCCACGGATTTAAGTGGCTCAACTCAATGCGACTTCAGGAAATCCAACACTACGTTGAGATCCCACGGTGCCACTGGAGGCACAAACGGGGGCTGACTATGCAGCACTCCCTTAACAAAAGTCTGAACTTCAGGCAGTGAAGCCAGTTCTATTTTGGAAGAAAATCGATAGAGCCGAAATCTGGACCTTAATGGAACCCAATTTTAGGCCCATAGTCACCTCTGACTTGTAGGAAGTGCAGAAATCGACCTAGCTGATATTCCTCCTTTTGGGGCCTTACTGGCCTCACAGCACGCAACATATTTCCGCCATATGCGGTGATAATGGTTTGCGTTCACTTCTTTCCTAGCTTTAAGTAGCGTAGGGATAACTTCCTCCGGAATGCCCTTTTCCTTCAGGATCCGGCGTTCAACCGCCATGCCGTCAAACGCAGCCGCGGTACGTGTTGGAACAGATAGGCCCCCTGCTGCAGCAGGTCCTGTCTGAGCGGCAGAGGCCATGGGTCCTCTGAGATCATTTCTTGGAGTTCTGGGTACCAAGCTCTTCTTGGCCAACCCGGAACAATGAGTATAGTTCTTACTCCTCTCCTTCTTATTATTCTCATTACCCTGGGTATGAGAGGCAGAGAAGGGAACACATACACCGACTGGTACACCCACGGTGTTACCAGAGCATCCACAGCTATCGCCTGAGGGTCCCTTGACCTGGCGCAATATCTTTGTAGCTTTTTGTTGAGGCGGGACGCCATCATGTCCACCTGTGGCCTTTCCCAACGGTGTACAATCATTTGGAAGACATCTGGATGAAGTCCCCACTCTCCCGGGTGGAGGTCGTGTCTGCTGAGAAAGTCTGCTTCTCAGTTGTCCACTCCGGGAATGAACACTGCTGACAGTGCTAACACATGATTTTCCGCCCATCGGAGAATCCTTGTGGCTTCTGCCATCGCCATCCTGCTTCTTGTGCCGCCCTGTCGGTTTCCCTGAGCGACCGCCGTGATGTTGTCTGACTGGATCAGCACCGGCTGGTGTTGAAGCAGAGGTCTAGCCTGACTTAGGGCATTGTAAATGGCCCATAGTTCCAGAACATTTATGTGTAGGGAAGTCTCCTGACTTTTCCATAGGCCTTGGAAGTTTCTTCCCTGTGTGACTGCCCCCCAGCCTTGAAAGCTGGCATCCGTGGTCACCAGGACCCAGTCCTGTATGCCGAATCTGCGGCCCCCTAGAAGATGAGCACTCTGCAGTCACCACCACAGCGACACCCTGGCCCTTGGAGACAGGGTTATCCGCCGATGCATCTGAAGATGCGACCCGGACCACTTGTCCAACAGATCCCACTGGAAGATCCTTGCATGGGACCTGGCGAATGGAATTTCTTCGTAAGAAGCTACCATCTTTCCCAAGGCTCGCGTGCATTGATGCACCGACACCTGTATTTGTATTAGGAGGTCTCCGTCTAGAGACGCCAACTCCTTGGACTTCTCCTCCGGGAGAAACCCTTTTTATCCTGTTCTGTGTCCAGAACCATACCCAGGAACAGTAGACGCGTCGTAGGAACCAGCTGCGACTTTGGAATATTCAGAATCCAGCCGTGCTGTTGTAGCACTTCCCGAGATAGTGCTACTCCGACGAACAACTGCTCCCTGGACCTCGCCTTTATAATAGAGATGAGCGGGTTCGGTTTCTTTGAATCCGAACCCGCACGAACTTCACTTTTTTTTCCACGGGTCCGAGCGACTCGGATCTTCCCGCCTTGCTCGGTTAACCCGAGCGCGCCCGAACGTCATCATGACGCTGTCGGATTCTCGCGAGGCTCGGATTCTATCGCGAGACTCGGATTCTATATAAGGAGCCGCGCGTCGCCGCCATTTTCACTCGTGCATTGAGATTGATAGGGAGAGGACGTGTCTGGCGTCCTCTCCATTAGAATAGAGATAGATAGATTAGATAGAGAGAGATTGTGCAGAGTCGCAGACAGAGTTAGTTTACCACAGTCAGTGACCAGTGCAGTTGCTAGTTAACTTTTATTTAATATAATATATCCGTTCACTTCTCTCTGCTATATCCGTTCTCTGCCTGAAAAAAAAAACGATACACAGCACAGTCAGTCACACAGTGTGACTCAGTCTGTGTGCACTCAGCTCAGCCCAGTGTGCTGCACAGTCATCAATGTATAAATTAAAAGCTTATAATTAATTGTGGGGGAGACTGGGGAGCACTGCAGGTTGTTAGCAGGAGCCAGGAGTACAATTATATTAATTAACAGTGCACACTTTTGCTGCAGGAGTGGTGACCAGTGCCTGACCACCAGTATAGTATTGTTGTATACTACTAATATCTCTTTAAATATCAACCAGTCTATATTAGCAGCAGACACAGTACAGTGCGGTAGTTCACGGCTGTGGCTACCTCTGTGTCGGCACACGGCAGGCAGTCCGTCCGACCAGAATTGTATTATTTATTATTATATACCTACCACCTAACCGTGGTTTTTTTTTCATTCTTTATACCGTCATAGTGTCATCCTAATTGTTACGAGTATACTACTATCTCTTTATCAACCAGTGTACAGTGCGGTAGTTCACGGCTGTGGCTACCTCTGTGTCGGCACACGGCAGGCAGTCCGTCCGACCAGAATTGTATTATTTATTATCATATACCTACCACCTAACCGTGGTTTTTTTTTCATTCTTTATACCGTCATAGTGTCATCCTAATTGTTACGAGTATACTACTATCTCTTTATCAACCAGTGTACAGTGCGGTAGTTCACGGCTGTGGCTACCTCTGTGTCGGCACACGGCAGGCAGTCCGTCCGACCAGAATTGTATTATTTATTATTATATACCTACCACCTAACCGTGGTTTTTTTTTCATTCTTTATACCGTCATAGTGTCATCCTAATTGTTACGAGTATACTACTATCTCTTTATCAACCAGTGTACAGTGCGGTAGTTCACGGCTGTGGCTACCTCTGTGTCGGCACACGGCAGGCAGTCCGTCCGACCAGAATTGTATTATTTATTATCATATACCTACCACCTAACCGTGGTTTTTTTTTCATTCTTTATACCGTCATAGTGTCATCCTAATTGTTACGAGTATACTACTATCTCTTTATCAACCAGTGTACAGTGCGGTAGTTCACGGCTGTGGCTACCTCTGTGTCGGCACACGGCAGGCAGTCCGTCCGACCAGAATTGTATTATTTATTATTATATACCTACCACCTAACCGTGGTTTTTTTTTCATTCTTTATACCGTCATAGTGTCATCCTAATTGTTACGAGTATACTACTATCTCTTTATCAACCAGTGTACAGTGCGGTAGTTCACGGCTGTGGCTACCTCTGTGTCGGCACACGGCAGGCAGTCCGTCCGACCAGAATTGTATTATTTATTATTATATACCTACCACCTAACCGTGGTTTTTTTTTCATTCTTTATACCGTCATAGTGTCATCCTAATTGTTACGAGTATACTACTATCTCTTTATCAACCAGTGTACAGTGCGGTAGTTCACGGCTGTGGCTACCTCTGTGTCGGCACACGGCAGGCAGTCCGTCCGACCAGAATTGTATTATTTATTATTATATACCTACCACCTAACCGTGGTTTTTTTTTCATTCTTTATACCGTCATAGTGTCATCCTAATTGTTACGAGTATACTACTATCTCTTTATCAACCAGTGTACAGTGCGGTAGTTCACGGCTGTGGCTACCTCTGTGTCGGCACACGGCAGGCAGTCCGTCCGACCAGAATTGTATTATTTATTATTATATACCTACCACCTAACCGTGGTTTTTTTTTCATTCTTTATACCGTCATAGTGTCATCCTAATTGTTACGAGTATACTACTATCTCTTTATCAACCAGTGTACAGTGCGGTAGTTCACGGCTGTGGCTACCTCTGTGTCGGCACACGGCAGGCAGTCCGTCCGACCAGAATTGTATTATTTATTATTATATACCTACCACCTAACCGTGGTTTTTTTTTCATTCTTTATACCGTCATAGTGTCATCCTAATTGTTACGAGTATACTACTATCTCTTTATCAACCAGTGTACAGTGCGGTAGTTCACGGCTGTGGCTACCTCTGTGTCGGCAGTCGGCAGGCAGTCCGTCCATCCATAATTGTATTATTATTATAATATATACCACCTAACCGTGGTTTTTTTTTCATTCTTTATACCGTCGTCATAGTGTCATACTAGTTGTTACGAGTATACTACTATCTCTTTATCAACCAGTGTACAGTGCGGTAGTTCACGGCTGTGGCTACCTCTGTGTCGGCAGTCGGCAGGCAGTCCGTCCATCCATAATTGTATTATTATTATAATATATACCACCTAACCGTGGTTTTTTTTTTTCATTCTTTATACCGTCGTCATAGTGTCATACTAGTTGTTACGAGTATACTACTATCTCTTTATCAACCAGTGTACAGTGCGGTAGTTCACGGCTGTGGCTACCTCTGTGTCGGCAGTCGGCAGGCAGTCCGTCCATCCATAATTGTATTATTATTATAATATATACCACCTAACCGTGGTTTTTTTATACCACCTAACCGTGGCAGTCCGTCCATAATTGTATACTAGTATCCAATCCATCCATCTCCATTGTTTACCTGAGGTGCCTTTTAGTTCTGCCTATAAAATATGGAGAACAAAAAAGTTGAGGTTCCAAAATTAGGGAAAGATCAAGATCCACTTCCACCTCGTGCTGAAGCTGCTGCCACTAGTCATGGCCGAGACGATGAAATGCCAGCAACGTCGTCTGCCAAGGCCGATGCCCAATGTCATAGTACAGAGCATGTCAAATCCAAAACACCAAATATCAGAAAAAAAAGGACTCCAAAACCTAAAATAAAATTGTCGGAGGAGAAGCGTAAACTTGCCAATATGCCATTTACCACACGGAGTGGCAAGGAACGGCTGAGGCCCTGGCCTATGTTCATGGCTAGTGGTTCAGCTTCACATGAGGATGGAAGCACTCAGCCTCTCGCTAGAAAACTGAAAAGACTCAAGCTGGCAAAAGCACCGCAAAGAACTGTGCGTTCTTTGAAATCCCAAATCCACAAGGAGAGTCCAATTGTGTCGTTTGCGATGCCTGACCTTCCCAACACTGGACGTGAAGAGCATGCGCCTTCCACTATTTGCATGCCCCCTGCAAGTGCTGGAAGGAGCACCCGCAGTCCAGTTCCTGATAGTCAGATTGAAGATGTCAGTGTTGAAGTACACCAGGATGAGGAGGATATGGGTGTTGCTGGCGCTGGGGAGGAAATTGACCAGGAGGATTCTGATGGTGAGGTGGTTTGTTTAAGTCAGGCACCCGGGGAGACACCTGTTGTCCGTGGGAGGAATATGGCCGTTGACATGCCAGGTGAAAATACCAAAAAAATCAGCTCTTCGGTGTGGAGGTATTTCACCAGAAATGCGGACAACAGGTGTCAAGCCGTGTGTTCCCTTTGTCAAGCTGTAATAAGTAGGGGTAAGGACGTTAACCACCTCGGAACATCCTCCCTTATACGTCACCTGCAGCGCATTCATAATAAGTCAGTGACAAGTTCAAAAACTTTGGGTGACAGCGGAAGCAGTCCACTGACCAGTAAATCCCTTCCTCTTGTAACCAAGCTCACGCAAACCACCCCACCAACTCCCTCAGTGTCAATTTCCTCCTTCCCCAGGAATGCCAATAGTCCTGCAGGCCATGTCACTGGCAAGTCTGACGAGTCCTTTCCTGCCTGGGATTCCTCCGATGCATCCTTGCGTGTAACGCCTACTGCTGCTGGCGCTGCTGTTGTTGCCGCTGGGAGTCGATGGTCATCCCAGAGGGGAAGTCGTAAGCCCACTTGTACTACTTCCAGTAAGCAATTGACTGTTCAACAGTCCTTTGCGAGGAAGATGAAATATCACAGCAGTCATCCTACTGCAAAGCGGATAACTGAGTCCTTGACAACTATGTTGGTGTTAGACGTGCGTCCGGTATCCGCCGTTAGTTCACAGGGAACTAGACAATTTATTGAGGCAGTGTGCCCCCGTTACCAAATACCATCTAGGTTCCACTTCTCTAGGCAGGCGATACCGAGAATGTACACGGACGTCAGAAAAAGACTCACCAGTGTCCTAAAAAATGCAGTTGTACCCAATGTCCACTTAACCACGGACATGTGGACAAGTGGAGCAGGGCAGGGTCAGGACTATATGACTGTGACAGCCCACTGGGTAGATGTATGGACTCCCGCCGCAAGAACAGCAGCGGCGGCACCAGTAGCAGCATCTCGCAAACGCCAACTCTTTCCTAGGCAGGCTACGCTTTGTATCACCGCTTTCCAGAATACGCACACAGCTGAAAACCTCTTACGGCAACTGAGGAAGATCATCGCGGAATGGCTTACCCCAATTGGACTCTCCTGTGGATTTGTGGCATCGGACAACGCCAGCAATATTGTGTGTGCATTAAATATGGGCAAATTCCAGCACGTCCCATGTTTTGCACATACCTTGAATTTGGTGGTGCAGAATTTTTTAAAAAACGACAGGGGCGTGCAAGAGATGCTGTCGGTGGCCAGAAAAATTGCGGGACACTTTCGGCGTACAGGCACCACGTACAGAAGACTGGAGCACCACCAAAAACTACTGAACCTGCCCTGCCATCATCTGAAGCAAGAAGTGGTAACGAGGTGGAATTCAACCCTCTATATGCTTCAGAGGTTGGAGGAGCAGCAAAAGGCCATTCAAGCCTATACAATTGAGCACGATATAGGAGATGGAATGCACCTGTCTCAAGTGCAGTGGAGAATGATTTCAACGTTGTGCAAGGTTCTGATGCCCTTTGAACTTGCCACACGTGAAGTCAGTTCAGACACTGCCAGCCTGAGTCAGGTCATTCCCCTCATCAGGCTTTTGCAGAAGAAGCTGGAGGCATTGAAGAAGGAGCTAACACGGAGCGATTCCGCTAGGCATGTGGGACTTGTGGATGCAGCCCTTAATTCGCTTAACAAGGATTCACGGGTGGTCAATCTGTTGAAATCAGAGCACTACATTTTGGCCACCGTGCTCGATCCTAGATTTAAAGCCTACCTTGGATCTCTCTTTCCGGCAGACACAGGTCTGCTGGGGTTGAAAGACCTGCTGGTGACAAAATTGTCAAGTCAAGCGGAACGCGACCTGTCAACATCTCCTCCTTCACATTCTCCCGCAACTGGGGGTGCGAGGAAAAGGCTCAGAATTCCGAGCCCACCCGCTGGCGGTGATGCAGGGCAGTCTGGAGCGACTGCTGATGCTGACATCTGGTCCGGACTGAAGGACCTGACAACGATTACGGACATGTCGTCTACTGTCACTGCATATGATTCTCTCAACATTGATAGAATGGTGGAGGATTATATGAGTGACCGCATCCAAGTAGGCACGTCACACAGTCCGTACTTATACTGGCAGGAAAAAGAGGCAATTTGGAGGCCCTTGCACAAACTGGCTTTATTCTACCTAAGTTGCCCTCCCACAAGTGTGTACTCCGAAAGAGTGTTTAGTGCCGCCGCTCACCTTGTCAGCAATCGGCGTACGAGGTTACATCCAGAAAATGTGGAGAAGATGATGTTCATTAAAATGAATTATAATCAATTCCTCCGCGGAGACATTGACCAGCAGCAATTGCCTCCACAAAGTACACAGGGAGCTGAGATGGTGGATTCCAGTGGGGACGAATTGATAATCTGTGAGGAGGGGGATGTACACGGTGATATATCGGAGGGTGAAGATGAGGTGGACATCTTGCCTCTGTAGAGCCAGTTTGTGCAAGGAGAGATTAATTGCTTCTTTTTTGGGGGGGGTCCAAACCAACCCGTCATATCAGTCACAGTCGTGTGGCAGACCCTGTCACTGAAATGATGGGTTGGTTAAAGTGTGCATGTCCTGTTTTGTTTATACAACATAAGGGTGGGTGGGAGGGCCCAAGGATAATTCCATCTTGCACCTCTTTTTTCTTTTCTTTTTCTTTGCATCATGTGCTGATTGGGGAGGGTTTTTTGGAAGGGACATCCTGCGTGACACTGCAGTGCCACTCCTAGATGGGCCCGGTGTTTGTGTCGGCCACTAGGGTCGCTAATCTTACTCACACAGCTACCTCATTGCGCCTCTTTTTTTCTTTGCGTCATGTGCTGTTTGGGGAGGGTTTTTTGGAAGGGACATCCTGCGTGACACTGCAGTGCCACTCCTAGATGTGCCCGGTGTTTGTGTCGGCCACTAGGGTCGCTAATCTTACTCACACAGTCAGCTACCTCATTGCGCCTCTTTTTTTCTTTGCGTCATGTGCTGTTTGGGGAGGGTTTTTTGGAAGGGCCATCCTGCGTGACACTGCAGTGCCACTCCTAGATGGGCCCGGTGTTTGTGTCGGCCACTAGGGTCGCTTATCTTACTCACACAGCGACCTCGGTGCAAATTTTAGGACTAAAAATAATATTGTGAGGTGTGATGTGTTCAGAATAGGCTGAAAATGAGTGTAAATTATGTTTTTTGAGGTTAATAATACTTTGGGATCAAAATTACCCCCAAATTCTATGATTTAAGCTGTTTTTTAGGGTTTTTTTAAAAAAACACCCGAATCCAAAACACACCCGAATCCGACAAAAAAAATTCGGTGAGGTTTTGCCAAAACGCGGTCGAACCCAAAACACGGCCGCGGAACCGAACCCAAAACCAAAACACAAAACCCGAAAAATTTCCGGCGCTCATCTCTACTTTATAAGGAGATCGTCCAAGTACGGGATAAGTACTTCGGCCATTACCTTGGTAAATACCCTCGGTGCCGGGGACAGACCAACGGCAACATCTGGAATTGGTAATGACAATCCTGTACCACAATTTTGAGGTACACCTGGTGAAGAGGGTAAATAGGGACATGCAGGTAAGCATCCTTGATGTCCAGTGATACCCTGAAATTCTCCAGGCTTGCAATAATCGCCCTGAGCGATTCCATTTTGAACTTGAACCTTCGTATATAAGTGTTCAAGGATTTCAATTTTAGAATGGGTCTCACCGAACCGTCTGGTTTCGGTACCACAACATTTTGGAATAGTAACCCCGGCCTTGTTGAAGGAGGGGTACCTTGATTTCACCTGCTGGAAGTACAGCTTGTGAATTGCCGCCAGTACTACCTTTCTCCGAGGGCAGCAGGCAAGGCTGATGTGAGGGAACGGCGAGGGGGAGTCGCCTCGAACTCCAGCCTGTATCCCTGTGA
This sequence comes from Pseudophryne corroboree, assembly GCF_028390025.1. Taxonomy (NCBI): domain Eukaryota; kingdom Metazoa; phylum Chordata; class Amphibia; order Anura; family Myobatrachidae; genus Pseudophryne; species Pseudophryne corroboree. The sequence continues at coordinate 860,969,116 of NC_086447.1, forward strand.
TACTACTTGCAGAACCTAGGGATCCACCTGTGGGCAAGCCCACTGGTCCCTGAAGTTCCCGAGACGCGCCCCCACCGCACCTGTCTCCACCTGTGGAGCCCCAGCGTCATGCGGTTGACTCAGAGGAAGCGAGGGAAGATTTTTGATCCTGGGAACTGGCTGCCTGGAGCAGCTTTTTCCTTCTTCCCTTGTCTCTGAGAAGAAAGGAAGCGCCTTTGACCCGCTTGCTTTTCTGAAGCCGAAAGGACTGTACCTGAAAATACGGTGCTTTCTTAGGCTTTTGTGAGGAAACCTGAGGTAAAAAAAATTCTTCCCAGCTGTTGCTGTGGATACGAGGTCCCAGAGACCATCCCCAAACAATTCCTCACCCTTATAAGGCAGAATCTCCATGTGCCTTTTAAAGGCAGCATCACCTGTCCACTGCCGGGTTTCTAATACCCTCCTGGCAGAATGGACATTGCATTAATTTTGAATGCCAGCCGGTAAATATCCCTTTGTGCATCCTTCCTATATAAGACGACGTCTTTAAAATGCTCTATGTTAGCAAAATATTATCCCTGTCTAGGGTATTAATATCATCTGACAGGGTATCAGACCACGCTGCAGCAGCACTATTTTGCTGAGGCAATTGCAGGTCTCAGTATAGAACCTGAGTGTGTGTATATACAGACTTCAGGATAGCCTCCTGCTTTTTATCAGCAGACTCCTTCAAGGTGGCCGTATCCTAAGACGGCAGTGCCACCTTTTTTGACAAACGTGTGAGCGCCTTATCCACCCTAGGGGATATCTCCCAGCGTGACCTATCCTCTGGCGGGAAAGGGTACGCCATCAGTAACTGTTTAGAAATTACCAGTTTCTTATCGGGAGAACCCACGCTTCTTTACACACTTCATTCATTCATCTGATGGGGGAACAAAACACTGGCTGCTTTTTCTCCCCAAAAATAAAACCCCTTTTATATGGTACTTGGGTTCATGTCAGAAATGCGTAACACATTTTTCATTGCCGAGATCATGTAACGGATGTTCCTAGTGGATTGTGTATATGTCTCAACCTCGTCGACACTGGAGTCAGACTCCGTGTCGACATCTGTGTCTGCCATCTGAGGTAACGGGCGTTTTTTGAGCCCCTGATGGCCTTTGAGACGCCTGGGCAGGCGCGGGCTGAGAAGCCGGCTGTCCCACAGCTGCTACGTCATCCAGCCTTTTATGTAAGGAGTTGACATTGTCGGTTAATACCTTCCACCTATCCATCCACTCTGGTGTCGGCCCCACAGGGGGCGACATCCCATTTATCGGCCTCTGCTCCGCCTCCACGTAACCTTTCTCATCCAACATGTCGACACAGCCGTACCGACACACCGCACACACACAGGGAATGCTCTGACTGAGGACAGGACCCCACAAAGTCCTTTGGGGGGACAGAGAGAGAGTATGCCAGCACACACCAGAGCGCTATATAATGCAGGGATTAACACTATAACTGAGTGATTTTCCCCCCCAATAGCTGCTTGTATACATATATTGCGCCTAAATTTAGTGCCCCCCCTCTCTTTTTAACCCTTTGAGCCTGAAAACTACAGGGGAGAGCCTGGGGAGCTGACTTCCAGCTGCACTGTGAAGAAAAAATGGCGCCAGTGTGCTGAGGGAGATGGCCCCGCCCCTTTTTCGGCGGACTTTCTCCCGCTTTTTCTGGAATACTGGCAGGGGTAATTTTACATCTATATAGCCTCAAGGACTATATATGATGTAGATTTGCCAGCCAAGGTGTCATATATTGCCCTCAGGGCGCCCCCCCCCAGCGCCCTGCACCCATCAGTGACCGGAGTGTGAGGTGTACATGAGGAGCAATGGCGCACAGCTGCAGTGCTGTGCGCAACCTTGGTGAAGACCGAAGTCTTCTGCCGCCGATTTTCCGGACCTCTTCTTGCTTCTGGCTCTGTAAGGGGGACGGCGGCGCGGCTCCGGGAACGAACACCAAGGTCGGGTCCTGCGGTCGATCCCTCTGGAGCTAATGGTGTCCAGTAGCCTAAGAAGCCCAAACTTCCACCTGTTAGGTAGGTTCGCTTCTTCTCCGCTTAGTCCCTCGCTGCAGTGAGTCTGTTGCCAGCAGATCTCACTGTAAAATAAAAAACCTAAATATACTTTCTTTCTAGGAGCTCAGGAGAGCCCCTAGTGTGCATCCAGCTCAGCCGGGCACAAGAATCTAACTGAGGTCTGGAGGAGGGTCTTGGTGGGAGGAGCCAGTGTACACCAGGTAGTCCTAAAGCTTTCTTTAGTTGTGCCCAGTCTCCTGCGGAGCCGCTAATCCCCATGGTCCTTACGGAGTCCCCAGCATCCACTTAGGACGTTAGAGAAATATACCGTCCATAGAATGATAGTTGTTGAAATCAGTTTATAGGCCCATCTCAGCTGCATGTAAGGGAGGGGTTAATCCAAACTGATGGGGGTGGGGGTGGGGGGGGGGGGGGGGGGGGGGGGAGACGACAATACAAATTCCCCCAGCACACCATGATGGACCTGCAAATCAGACTTACATCCTAAATGATAACAGCAATGCAGAGATATCTCAGTTACTTACAGTTGCAAACATATGATAAGCCACCAGACATGGCTAAGCAATGCGTCTCTACTCTCATGGTCCTACACTACATGATAATAGCACCTACTCTGAGCCATGCATTTATGTATTTCTAAATTGAGAACCAATTGACTTATAGAACATTACATGTGAATGCTGTAGGAAAACCTGCAGACAGTAAGAGCAATTATTCACATATTATAATCTTACAATTATTTAGGTCTTCTCAAAGACTAGTTATTGAATAGTCCACTCCCTATTATATCACCTGGTAGAGTTTACTACATAATAAATGTTCCAGGACAATACTGCAGAGGCTTACAACTTCATATTACACTGCACTGCTGTAAAACGTCAAGGGTTGCTTCCGTGCCAGACGATGCAGCGCCCGTGTGTGCGTCTATTGCAGGTATTGCTTCTACGACTGTATGCAAATACAGCTACAAGCCCTTCCCCTGGTGTACAGTGAACGTCTGGCTGTGCAAGGATGGAGAAGCCCACACTGAGCATCTTCAGGAATACCACTTGGTGTGTCTTCTAGATGCAACCATTGGTAGCACCATTGAACTTACACCAGTCTCGTGCTAGGCGCAGATTGTCCGTCAGAGTATGGCCTCCAACGTGAGCGATTATGTGTCCCAGTCCGCACCCACTTCAGTGGCAAGCCTGCTACACTCCCATTTGCCCAAATGTTTTTCAACCAAATTAGGTCTGTGTTCCATCTCATTTAGGTCTGAAGCAGTATGTACTGTAGGAGAGCAGGAAACTGGAAGTCACGTAGTACCTTGGTCTTTTTGCCCTTGGCTTCCATCACGGACAGTTCCTCCTGCAGCAGCTCCACCCTCTTGGCCAGCTGCTGGTTTCGGAAAGTCAGACTGTCCATCTCCTGCTGTTGTTTTCGCAGGGACTGCTCCTTCATCTTCATCTGCTCCTGATGGAAATAACAGGTACGTTGGTCAGACTTTTATGTTCTACTACATTAAAGGAAATATCATTATAATCTTCATTATTCCCTAGACACAAGAGGGTCTGTGGGGCACCCATGGCCAGGAACAGGCATGGTACCTGGTAGTGTTCATTATAGCACCCTGCACCTTTGAAAACTCGTGCGGTTCCTCTTTCCTGCTCGGGCCGGTAGCTCTTTGCTGTGGTGCTTCTAGCACACTCTGGTCTGAATCTCAGCGCTGAGATACAGACCAGTGTGTGCTTGAAGCACCACAGCAGAGAGTGGCAGCCCAGGCAAGAAAGAACAACTTTGGTTGCTAGAATGGACACTAACCTGGTACATGGCCTGCATTCCAAGTACTCCAATAAATGCCAAGATGGGACAAGGAGAATCTGAACTCGGCTCAGCTAGGGTGCAGACAGAAGCTAACTGGACAAGACACTGGAGCCACCCATAGAGACTAGGGTTCCGGTAAAATAAAACCCTAGCTGACACATCACATAAGGTATACCAACAGAAAGGTGCATAAAGGCAAAATGGATTGGTGTCACTGGTCTCATTCTTTGCGACTCTCCCAAAGAGAGATAAACTACTAACGAATCAGCTCCCAGCTGTCATTTTTCAAGCACAGCCTGGATCATGGCAATTATGAGCTGATTGGTTGGTACTTTATCTCTCTCTAAGTCTTAGTACATCTCCCCCATAACCTCATACCATTTATTACTAACAAGCGTGTATCATCAATATATACTGCCAATATAAGTGGGTTCTCTTATACATAGAGGTCTAGTAACATGTGTAACACACGTACAGCTATAGCTACAACTATGCATGTTCTATAAGCTGGTGATATATGCAAATACCTGATTACACAAACTCATGTTACTTTCCACTTGTTGAGGAGGGCTGTAGTTTTATATGGAGGACTGCATATCACCTGTTCTCCTGTGCTGAAGGAAATGTTTCTGCCAGCTTTATAAGTGTTAAGACTGCAAATAACACTTAACTATTAACAGGTGACCCATAACACAAAGCAGAAAGCTAAAGTAACACATTAATCCTGGGTGGATCAGGAGTGGTCACCCGCTGGCCAAAGTGCCTCTGGTGACTCTCCGGTGAGCAGCATAGTGTACCTGCGACGTTCAGCATTTTCTGATCATCACTGCCTGGTCTGCCAGGAGGTAAATCGCATTGCTGGAACACCTGAGTCACAGGCTCAGAGCAATACACTTTTGAACACAAGTCTTTGGTGACTTTGGGCCTCATTCAGGGGTGGCGCAATATCAGTGTCAGAGCAATGGACCGATTATTTGCTGCTGCGCTTTTGCTAAAACCACGCTGTGAATGATAAGTGAGTGAGGAACCACAGGATATCCCATAAAGGTTCAGATCTGGTGAATAAGAAAGCCCTGGCATAACAGTCTCCAGCTGCTGAAACCATTGGGTAACCATATGTGTACTATGCATGGGAGCATCATCTGCTGGGAGACACCCCACCTGTCAAGCAAGAAACTGCTGCAATATGGGGTGAGAATGATGACGCAGTACCATAAAGCAGCGATTAGCACTGAGCTGGCTATCTAACGGAACGACTGCAGGAGAACGCACCAGACAACACTATGGAACCACCAGTAAATGTTACTGTCCCCAGGGCTGTATAGTTATTTAGCCGCACCTGCAATCTGTCTATATCACCTTCCCCATCAGCTCAGTTGTCTGTTGTATGTGCTCTTTGCAAAGCTGGACATGCAAACATGTATGGTAATGGTGTCAAACGATACGCAGTTGCTCATCTACATTGTCCTGCACTATAAATGAATACATAGATAATAATGTACACTCCAGGAGCATGCACCCTCACCCGCTGTTACCTGTTACTAACGTTACATTAAGCTCAGCGCCCCATGCTAGCATCATGTAAGACACTATTGCTGCTGAAGCATTACATGAACTGTATTGGTCACTGAGGTTTCTGTCACATGTCCCGTAACAATCTCTCCCCTGTCACCGTCACTGAAGTCTTGTAGCCATGCCAGCTGCACTATAGCCTTTTATATACATGAACTCTGGCCAGCCTGGGATGGTATTTGCTTAAACAACGCTCAAGCCATACCTGTGTGGAAGCCCTTACTTCTAACTTTGGGGGTAAATTTACTAAGATGGGAGTTCTATTTAAGATGGGATGTTGCCCATAGCAACCAATCAGCTTCTACTTCTCATTTATCTAGCACCTTCTAGAAGAAAATACCTGGAATCAGATTGGTTGCTATGGGCAACATCCCATCTTAAACAGAACTCCCATCTTAGTAAATTTACCCCTTGCTTGGTGTCCTTCATTTTCCAAGGTGGTTCCATGGATTTATCAATCATCTATTTCCTTTTCCGCATTACAGATGTGCCCTCATACACTATTGCTGCAGTCGCGCCAAACAGCCCCTCTTGGCGCGAAGAGACAATTTCGCCTTAAAATGCTTCTTAGTCGCAAAGCGTTGCGACTAGGACACGCCAGGACTGCACTGCTAAAATTGATACGAGACATATCTGTGTGTGACTGATCCAAGGTGCTAGAATGCAGCCGCTGCAGCTTTTGTCCACGCCAAGTCCCGTTGTGTTCCGTAAACAGGCTCAATCACACACAGATGTGTATGTGTCACATATCAGATTAATCAGCGCAGTCCGCTGGTGCGTCCTAGTTGTATCGCTCTGTGACTGAGATGCATTTTGGATGAAGAGACTCCAGGTGACAGCAGAGTCGCACGAGACCTGTCGGCTCACTTGCACCAGGCGCCTTGCGCTGTATGGCGTATATAGGCTAGGTGTAGGAGCATACATCTGTGTTCCCTTCTTCGTTATCTCTGCAAAGTTGAGTTTAAATAAACCTCTTCATAGAATAGACAATGAAAACATACCTTCATAGCTGCAGAATTAGCTTGCTCATCAAGAACGGCTTTCTTCAGCACCTGGTTCTGCGCCCGCAGCTGAAACACAAAAAGCAGATTTAGGACAATGCAAAAAAGTCCAATAATACTAAAAAGAAACAGGCGCACTTATTTTCACTCACATAACGTGCAGCACCAAACGCTTCGTAAGTGTATTTGCAGGACATAATTGTGCGTTTCACATACAATCTGTCACACTGGCCACTTGTAAAACCTTCTGCGGGAATTAATGCCAGCTACCTGCATGTGAATACTCTAGTTCCTTATGCTCTCAGTGGCCTGCACATAGCAGCGGAGGACAGTATGAGCGTGGAAACGCACTGCAGCTATGTCCTCTGGAGGCATCTATGCTCTGCCATACAGTAACCTGTATGCACATTACTTACAATGTAAATCAATACAGTGCTCACATAAAATGGGTAAAAAATATTCCCCTCACAACCGTATAGTTGCACAGAGAGCAACTACAGTGTATTGACCATATCATAAGGTACACATTATTCAAAATACAGATGTCAAACCTCAAGTGTGCAGATTCACATCTATGATATAATGCTGTAAGGAGTGAGAGAGAGCTGCAGGTAGGCCCCGCCCACTCACAGCTCTCACTGGCTGTCTGGACACCAGAGTCTTTCCTCTCCCCCACGAATCAACACCTTCCGTAATCACCTCCCTCCAGAGGGGAGGTGTATCAGAACCACGGGGAACGACAGGGGAAATTCGGAGGAACAGGGGTAAGAACCTGGCGGAGACGGAAGAACAGGGGAGAGAGTAGGGGGAAGAGAAAGAGGGGGGGGGGGGGGGGGGGAGATCATACAATAGCTGGAGACCAAGCATATGATAGGTCCAAAATACTAGCTTACGTATATATGCAACTGGCGTTTTTCACATCCAGCGCCAAATCACTGCCATAGTCACAGCTAGCTGCAGTTACCCAACTATAGAGAGAAAAGGGTTTGAATGTTAGCACTGCATGCGAGTTTTCCCAGGGTAGAACCCCCAATGCGCTTTGCTTTTGTTTTTATCTATATTGCTTGTCTCTGTTTTATGCCGTTCTCCCCAGTGTCCGGAGCTGCAGAGCACTGCGACACCTTACATATAACCATTATAATAACAGACCCTTTTCTGTAGCTCCCTCTTAGAGGACTTCTAATATCCTTTTTCACTTTAATGTAGGGCATACATTGTTCCCTCCAGTACACGAGATTCTATCTGGATCATTCCTGTACGAGCACCTACTCCATCTAAAGCGTCACACAGCACATTCAATTATATATTAACTCTCTGTGCACCAGGTGCACGCTGCACCCGTTCTCCGCCATCACCCAACATTCCAATCTGCAGGACAGCAGAGTCCCAGGTAGGATGGTAGGACCAAGCCTGTGAATCAGGACTGTCCGAACTAAACCAGGAAGGTTGGAAGGTTTACTTATACATCACATCACACGCCACTCTCCCAATTTATCATGAGACATCATCAGTCTACATGCATGTTCTATTTTACAGGACTGACACGCCCACTCACAATACACACATTACAGGGGTGACACGGCCCCCCGCCCCATACACACATTACAGAGGTGACATGGCTTCCCGCCCCATACACAATACAAACATTGCAGAGGTGACACGGCCTCCCGCCCCATACACACATTACAAGGGTGACACGGCCTCCCGTACCCATACACAATACACACATTGCAGAGAATACACGGCCTCCCGCCCCATACACACATTACAGAGGTGACACAGCCTCCCGCCCCATACACACATTACAGGATTGACACGGCCTCCCGCCCCATACACACCACACACAGAGGAATGACACGGCCACTCGCCCCATACACACATTACAGGGGTGACACGGCCTCCTGCCCCATACACACATTACAGGGGTGACACGGCCTCCTGCCCCATACACAATACACACATTACAGAGGTGACACTGCCCCCCACCCCATACAATACACAGGTTACACGGCCACCAGCACCATACACCAAAGGGGTGTCACACGGCCACTCACCCCCATACACCACAGGGGTGACACCGCCACTCGCCCCCATACACCACAGGGGTGACACGGCCACTCGCCCCCATACACCACAGGGGTGACACGGCCACTCGCCCCCATACACCACAGGGGTGACACGGCCACTCGCCCCCATACACCACAGGGGTGACACGGCCACTCGCCCCCATACACCACAGGGGTGACACGGCCACTCGCCCCCATACACCACAGGGGTGACACGGCCACTCGCCCCCATACACCACAGGCGTGACACGCCCACTCGCCCCCATACACCACAGGGGTGACACAGCCACTCCCCCCATACATGACAGGGGTGACACGACCACTCGCCCCCATACATGACAGGGGTGACATGGCCACTCGCCCCCATACATGACAGGCGTGACACGGCCTCTCGCCCCCATACATGACAGGCGTGACACGGCCACTCGCCTCCATACATGACAGGGGTGACACGGCCACTCGCCCCCATACATGACAGGGGTGACACGGCCACTCGCCCCCATACATGACAGGGGTGACACGGCCACTCGCCCCCATACATGACAGGGGTGACACGGCCACTCGCCCCATACATGACAGGGGTGAAACGGCCACTCGCCCCATACATGACAGGGGTGACACAGCCACTCGCCCCCATACATTAGGGTGACCCGGCCACTCCCTATAGATAAGGGTATGCAGCCACCATTGCTACAGTATAGGCAGGAAAGGGCACAGGGCGTGCTGCCAGGTCGCCTCACCTTGGAGTACTCCTGTGCCAGCTTCTGGTACTTGCTCTGCAGCTCTCCGCTGGCCATTCTCTGCCCGGGTACTGAATGGACGCACGGGACTCACTCTCCGGGGCAGGCGATGATGGCGGCGCCGGTTCCTTGGTCGGGTATGAAGGAGAGCCCGCCTGCCGCCTGTACCATCCCTCCCAGCGCTGCCGGTACAGGTCGGTGGCCACCGGGTGAGAGATGGGCACCGGGTGTACCGGAAGCCGCCTGGTAAACACGGCCAACGCCAGTCACAGGCAACCAATGGCCGGGCCCGGTGTCACTCACCAATGGCGGCGCAGCTCTCAGCCGCAGCCCACACAGCGACTGGTGGAAGGAGAGCTGTGATTGGCTGCGACGGCCGGGATGCCCACACTCATCATGGAGTCTGTGTGGTCAATGGACAAAGAGTGACAGGCTGCTGTACACTGCTCTGTCACATATGATATACTATATATTCCCCATGTGACTGCATAGTGACAGCCCTTCCTAGCTTTATATTCATTTCTTTCATTCTGATTATAATGCTTCAGTTCTGGATATGATGATTGGCATCCCTGGGTTACATGTAAAATATCAAGAGGCTCCTACAGGGAAACCCTGGGAGATGTTTTACAATATTAGAAACTGTGAGGAAGATTTATCAAAACCTGGAGAGAGGTAAAGTACCAACCAATCAGCGTCTGTCATTTTATCTCTCTCTCCAAGCTTTGATACATCTCCCCCTGGTGCAGATGTATTAAGCCTTGGAGAGTGATAAAGTGGAGAGAGGTAAAGGGGTCTATTTACTAAACTTTGGAGAGAGATAAACTGGATGGAGATGAAGTACCAGTTAATCTGCTCCTAACTGCCATGTTACAGGCCGTGTTTGACACATGATGGGAGCTGGTTGGTACTTTAACTCTGCCCACTTTATCTCTCTCCAAGGCTTAGGGTGGGATGTACTAAGTGACATCGCCGCCAATCATCGCAATGCTAATGGCATATGTACCTACATATGCCATTAGGATTGCAAAGGACAGCTTCTCCTGCGGCTCCCTGACTTCCAGGTTTCGGCCCCAGGAGTCATTCTGCGCATGCACAAAGTGACGGGTGTGACTGCAGGGCATGCTGGGAGGGATCCCTCACACCAGCGCTACGGAGAGAAGCCCATAGGCTTCAATGGGGTATCGCCATTAAAAGCTGATAACCCCCTCCACGGCTGGGTCGGCAGCCGGGGGTTAGTGCATTTGGAAAATACAGTAAATGGGGGTTTAGCGCATTTTCCGTTTAGTACATCCTGGCCTTAGTAAATAGACCCCAAAGTACCAGACATCCAACTCCTATCTCATTTTTCAGTCACAGCCTGTAACATGACAGGAGCTGATTGGTTTGTACTTTATCACTCTCCACTTCACTGCTCTGCAAGGCTTAGTGCATCTGCCCCTCCAAAACTTGAAGAGAGATAAAGTGGAGAGAGATAAAATGACAAGAGCTGATTAGTTGGTAGTTCTTCTTCCACTTTTTTGCTCTCCAAGGCTTAGTACACCCCACCCCCAATCGTGTTTTATCTAGGCCTCTGTATCACCTGAAGACTTCACAGGCCTTACAATCCACTCTATTTAAGGTTATAGATGGGGATGGGCCATCTGCCCTCAATGGTTTGTAACCATCAACGGTTTCCACCTCACCATAAATAGCTTTGCCAGGGATAAGGGGTGTTCCTATGGTAAAGTCCCTTCACTTGTGAGTGGGATCCGGTCTGAAGATCGACAGTGTCTAGGTCGACAATGTTTAAGTCGACCACTATAGGTCGACAGTCACTAGGTCGACATGGATGGAAGGTCGACAGGGTTTCTAGGTCGACATGTGCTAGGTCGACAGGTCTAAAGGTCGACATGAGTTTTTCACATTTTTTGTTTCTTTTTTTGATTTTTTCATACTTAACGATCCACGTGGACTACGATTGGAACGGTAAAGTGTGCCGAGCGAAGCGGTAGCGGAGCGAAGGCACCATGCCCGAAGCATTGCGAGCGAAGCGAGCCATGCGAGGGGACGCGGTGCACTAATTTGGGATCCCGGTCACTTTACGAAGAAAACGACACCAAAAAAAAAAAAATCCTCATGTCGACCTTTAGACCTGTCGACCTAGCACATGTCGACCTAGAAACACTGTCGACCTTCCATCCATGTCGACCTAGTGACTGTCGACCTATAGTGGTCGACCTAAACATTGTCGACCTAGACACTGTCGATAAAACGAACCACACCCCTTGTGATTACTGCACTTGCGTAACAGCAGTCCTGCTCCTTTGTGTATTCGCACGCCCAAACCATCGTTAATGCCCCCATCCCCACAATGGTTAAATGTAAAGTAGTTCTGACCCAAACTTTAAAAATGCCATCGTTCTAGCCATGTCTGTCTAGGGTTAATATGTCTGAGAAAAAAAAGGAGTAAGTAGGAGAATGTAAGATAGTGTCTCTGAAAGGAAAACACTGTACAGCCTGCCACCCGGAGTGTATATTTCCTTCAGGCAGATGGCGATTTAAGATCCGTGGCCTAAACTATGTCCGACGTTTCTGTTGTCAGGATTTGCTATGTGTACATATTTCTGTACTGATCCAGGTTGTGTGAAAAATTGTATAGTCCCATCCCATGTGTCATGCTAAGAACTGCCTGGGCATGGTGATGAAAGAAAGATGATAGAGACAATAGCTAGTGACCTAATGAATGACAGGTCGTAAATACTAGTTTGATCAATTAGTTCACTTTTTTTAAAAACCTTTTCCTTTCTGTGGCAACACTGAAAGATATGTTTTCCTATTGCCAAGAATAGTTCTAGGAACGTTTTACAAATATACCTTAATTGCCTTCTGGGTTATAGCAGACATATGGTATTACATTCACTAAACACTATATAAATTAATGTATATATACATAGGAAACATGATTTGTATATTGATTCCTAGCGAATTTAAAGCATACCTATAGGTTTCTTATTGGGTGGGTATATGTAACTGACAAATGTTATTGTGTTGCTTTCAGATGTTTCAAATAACAGATGTCTTCAGGAACATGTATTAGATTATCAATTGCTGTAATAAATTACGGTACATTTTCTATAAAGAGAATATACTGAATTTATGGTGTGTACACACGGTGAGATTTTTTCTATTCGATTTTGACTAGTCAAAATCGCAAGAAAAGTTAGCGCAAATCGCAAGGTGTTATGCCACTTGCGATCCCGATTCGATCCTGATGCGCGGTCCCGCCAGGTCGGTATCGCAAGAAAAGATAGACTGTGCAGGCAAGTCAGTCCTTGCTAGATCGGTGTACTATCTAGTTCATCTCACATGTCAATTAAATCTCACATAAGCCAAAATCTCACATAAGCCAAAATCGTAAGCACACATAGTCCATATCTCAAGAAAAGTTAGTCAAAATCAGTGCTATCTGGGCTCCGGGGAGTTCAGGGGAAATTGCAAAGTGAAAATCGGGCATAGCAAGGATCTCACCGTGTGTACACACCATTAGATTGACTCAAATATTTTAGAATCGTTGAAACCCGTAACTGATTCATATATAACCAGCCATCTCTCATGAATAATTAAGTTAAAGTGACATAAAAAAGGAGTCTGATTTCTGTTTGCAGGAAATTATGTTAATTAAAGCAAAATTCAAGTATTAGATCGTTACAATTATAGCTGAATTATCCTGATGTCTGAGATTTCTTCCTGTGCCCTACCTTTTAGCAGATAGGTTACTATCCCAAATGTAAATTGAGTTACCCGGAGGTGTACACAATTCTAACACTTCAATGCTATTGGAGTACTGTCAATTGTTGTAAAGGAGTCTCATGTATTAAAACCTTATTAATTAGATATTACCTTAGGTAATTACCCTAGGTGACAGGGACCTAGATTTTTTTTTTATTTCCTCTTTGCCACAGTGTGAGATGATGATGAAGAAAGACTGGAGCCTAGCACAGGCTTATTCTGTAAATTCTGTTCTATAACTCTATAGTACTCTTGTAAGTTTATTTTGCCTATTTATGACCAAGTAGACTTGACAGAGCCACCACAACAAATGCACTCATCCTCCATGTAATAAATACCAAGATCCACTAGAGGGGGCATTACACCACGACAACACACTCAATGGCCAAAATTGACTAATATTCATGTTTGAGTCGGTTTGTGTAGTGTTTAAACTCGTTTTGTATCCGGTGCATTTTCATGCAACTTTTTTAAACTATATACGCCAAGTTACTAAGCATTCAAATTTATTGTTTTCGTGTTTTCCGATGTCGATGCCAGTCGGTTTTTTTGGGCACATTTACGGCCGTCATTGTCGTTTGCGTACGTGTTTTTGTTGTTTTTGCTGGGTTTTTTTCTAAGTTAAACACGGCAGGGTTTATTTAAACCCCGGCCGCATTTTTACTTTTAGTTTCGTTTTTCATCCCCGTTCGTGATTGGTTGTGTTTCAGATGTAGGAGTGTCTGTGCGCAACCATATAAATACGCCCCAAACCGTCCGCACCTCGTGGGTTTAGTTAGTGGTGAGGAGGGAGGTTGTGCTGTGGAGGTTGGTGAGTAGTTTGTTTGGTGAGGAGTTTGTTGGGTGATTTCTGAGTGTAGTATTGTGTTTGAAAGTAGTCTTGTCATTCTTGTAGTCTTGTGTTTTTTGGTTTTGTCTCATTTTTTGTCCAAGTTTTTTTAATTTAGTGTCCCTTGTCTTGTGTGTGTGTGTGTGTGTGTGTGTGTGTGTGTGTGTGTGTGTGTGTGTGTGTGTGTGTGTGTTGTGCAGTGGTAGTGGAGGAGTGTGATGTTTGTTTGTTTTTCTTCTGTGTTAAGTGTTTAGACACACAATTATGTGTGACTCAGAGGTGGGTGAGGTGGAGGGTGTGAGTGAGGGGGAGGAGGTCGGTCAGGTGGAGGAGGTGAGTGTGAGTGAGGTGGAGGCAGTGGGTGAGGTTGCTGCAGCAGCCTCAAGTGACAGTGATCGTGACAGTCAGAGAGCTACGCAGCCACGCACCACTACTAAGACTGGGCGGAATGTCAAGTTTAGTTATGCAGAAAATGTGGCATTGGTGCGGGAGCTGATGAAGTATCAGCGGCAGCTATTTGGGCCTGAGTCCGCCAAGGTACCAACACGGAAGAAGACGGTGTTGTGGGCGAAAGTTGTTGCTGCTGTCAATAGTGAGGGGATTGTCAAGCGGACGGAGGACACGTGCCGCAAACGGTACTATGACATAAAGCGACGTGTCAAGTCCAAAATGGCCAAGGAGGCGAAGTCGGCTCGAAAAACCGGTGGTGGGCAGCCCTATATTGCAAGATATCTGGACTATGAGGAGCCCATGCGGAGTGTAATACCTCCTGAAGTAGTCTCTGCAACCTATGTCCGGGATTCCGATCTGCCCAGGAAGAATGGTGAGCATGTGTATTTGCATTAACATTCTATGACCTTATTTTTTTTTTTTTTTTTTTCAAATGTGTGTCATGTGACGTTGCATATTACTCCCATCTTCAAGTGTGTGTCAGCAAATACATTTTTTTGGTAATGTTTTCTCCAAAAGCCAATGTAACATCTTACTTTATTGTATGTCATGTGTTTTTTTTTTTGTATATTTTCCATGTGTAGTTTGGACTTGGTGTGTCATTGAATTGTCCAGCAATAATGTTTTCCTTTTGCACATTTTTACGTTTTTAATTTGGACTATGTTTTATATTTAGGTTATCCATGTGCAATGTAGCAAAAACAGTGGTTGTCATGTTAGAGGCTGGAGTAGTGGAAAGTGGTTTGGGAACCACTTACATGTGTAATGTCATTAGTACTGAATGTATAAATTTTTTAGATAAACCCACTATTTGTATGTTCAGTTTGAGTCTGTATTTGTACCCTGACACAACACTGCAGTCTCCTTTTTTTTGGGGGCTTTTGTTTTTGTTTGCCTCATATAGTGGTAATGTGTGTTTGGAGTGCCACATCACAGAGCAATTTCTCTATTGCATCTGTTAAATTTTTACATTTTTCCTTTCATTACAAAATGAAGATGTGTGTGTTTTTGGTTGTTAGTGTATGTATTTTTACTTGTGTCCTATGTCTGTGTCCTGTACATGTTTTCCTGTGTTGCACTTTCCATAGTGCATATGGCTATTGGACAATGTTTTTTGTTTTATGTCGTGGTTTTTTGGTTTACGGACCTTATTTTTTTGGTACAAAAAAAAAACAAGCATTTTTTACAGAATTAAAGTTTATAAGCATAATGGGTGGATGTATCCACAATAGCATGAATACATGATTTTTTATTTTGGTTTTACAGTGTTGGAAAAAAGCAGTACTGCTCGTCCTACAGTAACTCCCATGACATCTGATGATGATGACGCTGCGGAAGCAGGCAAAGTGTCCATTGTAGTATAGGGTATGTTTGTAAAGGAATGGCCATAACAACATTTAACTTTCAATACTAGGTCCATCAAAAGAAGTCTGGAGCAGCAGAAGTCGGACTTCTGTAACACACCACCAAAAAAAACATGTGGCAGCAAAGAAAGCAAGGTCTGATGTCCAGGGCCAACCACAGCAGGCTACCTCGCCACGAAGATTATCGACAGTATGTTCAGTCCCCCCACTCCAAATTTTGGACACACCTCCAAGACGTGAACCACACTCCCCTCATCTTGATTGTGAGTATCAAACTGAAATAAATTTATGACATTTCAGATCGTAATTAAACTTTTACTTAAACGCATTAAGTCAAAACACATCAAAATCTGATATACTTACCGAAGTCAGTAAAACATGAAATGTAATCCTACAGAAATGGCCTTGTCCACATCCTGTAAATATATGTATGTCCACTTCAGCCATACAGTAGCACATTTTGTGTAAGATGCTGCAACAGAAACTCATGTTTAATTTTGGAAATTAGTAAGGTTGTTTAACAATTTTTCACATGTGTGTTTGACCTAACATTGCCAAATACATATAAAAACATTACTATGTTTGTTTTTGAAAAGCTATAAGGTAACACATTATGGATTACAATGTGTTTTTATGGTGGAGTATGTCTGATATACAATAAAACTAATGTGTTTGCTTTCACAATGAAGTAACCAGACACATTTGCCATAAAGAGGCATATGTATATATTGAAGTTGAGTGATGATGTTGCTAGGCAGGATATCTGAAAGCAACAGTCAATGATATGTGTTCCATGTGTAGTGATTTGTTATAATTTATCAAACATATGGATAGCTAACGGATAATTTTTCAAAATTTCAGCTTCTAGTCCTGGTAACAGCATCCTTCCGCAACGACAGCAACACAGTGACATGGATGAGACAATCATGTTAGAAATGCAGCCAAGGAATCAGGCCCCCAGCACCTGTGAGTACACCACCACAGCAAAGCACACCACCACCACAACACAGCCCAACCACACCAGTAACACAAGGCCCTGATCACGTGTTTTGGAGCATTTGGGCTAGACAGCAGGCCACTAATGAAGATTGCCTAAGTAGGCAGACACAAATGTTTGCAAGCCTACCATGTCACCTCAGAAGAATAACCAGAAATATGAGTAGACAAAATGAACAAACCACGAGAATTGGCAATACCATGGAACTCATGCGTGCAGACATTACACAGGTCATGGGCAACTTACAGCGCGTAATGGAAGAACAGCACAGACTAATGGAAGAACAGCACAGACAAAAGCAAAGCTATATGAACATTTTTCAAAATGCTGCTACACGTGAACTCAATGCCACCCTCACTAACCTCAATGAAACACTCAGATCCATGCACCAACAGCAAACAAGCAGCAGTTCAGGTACGACTACTCCAAATATCACGCCAGTGTCCTCACCACCAAGGCGCTCCACCAGAGCACGCCAACACGACAGTGGTAAAGGCAAAGGCCAGTCCAAGCAGCCAACACCAAATAAATAAAAAATAGATACACCGATCTCTGTATAGAGAAGAAAATAAACACAGTTAGTAAGTGTAGGTTTTTTACAATATATATAACACTTACCACCTTGACAATTTGTTGAACATCATTAATTATAAGTGTTACAAACAACAACAACAGGATTTTTGCCAACACATTTATTCTTTCACATCTTAAAATTTGTTGTGAGGAGGAGAAAGTTATTTGATCTGCACATTGATGTTAGCATGCAGTAACAAGACGACTTGATTTTTTTCTAATCATTACTCTTTCTAGATTCCAATCATTCTCATATCCTGCAGGCAGACTAATTGGCAGCCATGCAGAATGTATTTAGCATGCAGTAACAAGACCACTTGATTTTTTTCTAAACATTACTCTTTCTAGATTCCAATCATTCTCATATCCTGCAGGCAGACTAATTGGCAGCCATGCAGATTCATCCATGACCAATACAAATTACAATGTGTTTGTTAACTCTTTTATCTTTCTTCTGTATACGACATTACAAGAATAACACAATTGAGTTGGCTAAAAAGGTCGTAATATGTTGTAATAGCATTTAGATAATTCAGTGCCAAAATGAATGTCATTATTGTAGTGCCATGTTTGTGTGTGTTAAAAATGAGTAATCAGTTTAGTACACATGATGCAGAAACAAATAAATGGTATTTGTATTTAATGAGCACAAATAATGTGCATAATAATGAATATATGTGGGAAACTGTGTATTGACTTACAAATCAGCAAGTTTACTGCAGCAAACATTACGAAATAATTTTTTTTTTATGATACTAAGTTTGTGTCCCTTAAATACGATGGAGCAGCACACATAGGGACACATGTATTCCTCAAGGCTAACATATTATATGTGGAGGAGTGTTTCATTAGGACACAGGTTCTCTAACTCGGTCCTCAGGACCCCACACAGTGCATGTTTTGCAGGTCTCCCCACAGAATCACAAGTGACATAATTATCTCCACCTGTTAAACTTTTAAAATGTGTCTGTGAGTAATTCATACACCTGTGCTCCTACTGGGTTACCTGCAAAACATGCACTGTGTGGGGTCCTGAGGGACGAGTTTGAGACCCTGTGCATTAGGACGTTACACACAATCTTAAAGTAAAATACTAAAACAAATACTTTGTGGATTATGTGTGCTTGTAATAAATTATCAGTGCAAGTTTAATAACACTTATCCAGACTTCATGCATGCCACTCATAATCTGTTTTGAGTTGTAAAATAAACACAATACACATGCTACATTTGTTTTGCATAAAGCGAGGGTATGTTTGTATGTCTCAAGGAGACAGACACATTCTGAGTGATGGTTTTTAAAAGAAAAATGGGACAACATATATTAATGCTTACATAACAAATGAAAGAAGCAAACAAAACTTACCTTAAAAAAAACTATTTATGAGTTCTTGCCTAACCTGCCTCCCTACATCTGTACTCCAAGTATCACCAGATGTCTCTAATTCCTCTGCTTGCTGGCTGCTTTCTTCCTCTTCCTCCTCCTCCTCAACATGTGGCAGATGTTGTTGCAAACACATGTTATGAAGAAAGCAGCAGCAGAACACAATTTGAGTCACCTTCAGGGACTATACAACAAAAGGCCACCAGACTTATCCAGACACCGAAACCTACATTTCAGCACACCAAAACATCTTTCTATCACATTCCGCGTGGACTTATGTGCATGATTGTAATTGTGTTCAGCAGGGGTATCAGGTCGGGACAATGGAGATAGAAGCCAAGAGAAACAGCCATATCCTCCATCACCTAAAAAAAAAATATAGTAACGTGATTCGTGTTAAGATACAGCAACACATAAGTAACACACTGTGGGGCAGATGTATTAACCTGGAGAAGGCATAAGGAGGTGATAAATCAGTGATATGTGCAAGGTAATAAAGGCAGCAGGCAAACAGATCCTAACTGATAATTGACATATTGGAGCTGATTGCCTGGTGCCTTTATCACCTTGCACATATCACTGGTTTATAACTTCCTTATGCCTTCTCCAGGTTAATACATCTGGCCCTGTATTTGGACAAAGTATACACATGCCTACACATATCAAATTACATACCCAGCAGCCACCCATCTGGCATTTGTCCATCCTCAAACTTATCAAAGAGGGATGACTGACTGAGGATGAAGGAGTCATGGCAGCCCCCAGGGTAACCAGCAACAACACTCATTATTTTGAGATTTGCATCACAAACCACCTGCACATTTGTGGAGTGCTCTAGATGTCGATTGGTATAGATGCCTGCCCCTAGGTGGTCTCAGCTGAATGTGTGTGCAATCTATGGCTCCCAGCACATTGGGCATGCCAGCCAGCTCATAGATATCTACCCTGACGGCATGCCACTGAGACTCCTTGGTAGGGAAGCAGATTGAGGCATCGATGTGGGGCTGCAAAACAGCCAACACCTGTTTGTGTATATTTGAAAGAAAATAAAACATGAGATTTTTGGACAGAACTGGCCACCGACAGTAATTAAAACCAACCAAAAACAGATGAGGTAGTTAGGTATACATCACCTGTGTTAATATTCTAGAAAATGAGGGCTGTGAGATTCCTATGACATCCCCAGACACAGCCTGAAAGCTGCCAGTAGCCATAAAGTGCAACACAGCCAGGAGTTTGTGCAGGCCTGAGACAGAGCGAGAGTGTGCTGTCTCAGGGTCTAGGCCCAGTATGACAAGGTCATACAGACGGAAAATGTTGTTACGATTTAGACGGAACATCTGTATGACCCTATCATCGGACAATGCGTTCAAGTTTAAACGCCCCCTAAAAAAATGAGGCCTGCGCAGCCTCCGCGGAACCTGTACAACCTGCTGACCATGTTCAGTTTGTTGGCCCTGGTTACTTACAGGCTGATGTCTGAGTCTGAGGAATCCCACAGCACACAAAATATCACTGGCCCACAGTCCTGCTGCCATTTCTGAGAGTAGGTGGATTGAAATGGGCCTAAGATCCTTTTATAGGCATCCTAATTCAGGTGTGAGTGATTTGTTAGTTGCAACACATGTAAACACGCCTGGAAAAAGCAGGTCTATTTTTTTGCCGCTTTTTTGAACGAATCGCAAAAAAATACGACCGCAATTGAGCACTCAGAGACTAACACCCAAATACGAAAGAATAGTGAATACCCGTGTTGTAGGAAATAACAGCCGCGTTTGACCGATGGTCTATTCATTCGTATTTCTGAACTTTGTCATTCAAACCATTACGAGTAGTCCAAACACTGCCGAGATTTGTGCTTAGTGAATTCCCGTGTTGGGACTTAGAAAAAAAAACACAAATCGGACAAACTCGATTTTTTAGTACATTTTGGCCAATGTCTGTGGTTTCCAAACTTTTTTGAATCACGGCGCCCTAGAGTATCAGAATTTTTTTCACGGCACCCCTAGGCCAAACGTTTCTAATTAAGAAATCTAGAAAGAAATATTAAATTTAGGTAAATTCTGTTTATATGTCTGTTATGCACACCAGTGCCTGCAGGAATGTACTGGTGTCTGAACTGTTATGCACACCAGTGCCTGCAGGAATGTACTGGTGTCTGAACGGATAGGGATGCAAAACAAATGAACTTACAGACAGACTGGGGAATATGACATTACGTACACAGAAGGTGATAGGGTAACAAAATAAACACAAAGTGAACAGAGAAGCCCAGAGGCTAAGAAATTGGGTGTCTCCCTAGTATTAGTAATGCTCAGATGGAAAAAGCAAGATGTTGTGTTTTAATACGTAGAGAACCCGAAATGCTGTTGCTAAGGGCAACAGCAAAACCCTAAAGGGTTACCAACGGGTGTGGCAGTAAACTCCTTGGTCAGAGATGGAATGATAGACACAAGGAGAGTCTCCACAATCCTAATCCTCACTTGCAGTGCACAGGTTCAGCTTACTGCCACTAAACTGACACCTGAACACCTTGCACAGTGAGACAGGATTTAGGCAGGCAAATCTGAGAATACAGCCGCAAACTTGCTAAGTTCACAGAGTAGCAAAAGAACCCCAGCAAGTTAAACGACTGACTCCAGTTTTACTGCTAGGTCTGGATTGGCAGAGTGTAGTACCAAATCCCCAGGCCTATTTGCAGTAAGCAACAACAAATACAAAGCTACACAGTACTGGCTAACTTTCAGGAACTGACTAACCAACAAAGATTCAGCAGCATCTGCTTAACCTGAGAAGAGGCCTTATATAGCAGGTGCTGTCCACGCCCCACTCAGACCTCACAGACTGTGAGCACAAAAACCAGCACCGGATCCCCTGCCGTGCACAGAGCCTGTAACCACTGCACAGCAAAAGACCCGAACCGGAGTATCAGCTGCGCTCAGGTTACTCCGCTAGCACTTGTCTCCCGGTTGCCATGATGACGTGGCAGCACAGGGCAGGAGACCCTAACAGTACCCCCCCCCCCCTCTGACGAGGGGTCAAAGAACCCCTACCACCGGGTTTATCGGGGAACTGCGAGAAGAAAGAGCGTATCAGTCTGGGGGCATGGAGATCACAACTGCGCACCCATGACCGCTCCTCCGGGCCATACCCCTTCCAGTGCTCCAAAAATGACAGCCGACCCCGAACCATCTTGGAGTCAAGAATCCTTTCAACAGCAAACTCCCTCTGGCCACGTATCAGAAGAGGGGAAGGTCTTCCACTGGAAGAAGGATTACTAATCGCCCGTTTTAAAAGGGAACAATGAAATGTTTTATTGATACCCAAAGAACGGGGCAGATCTAACTGAAATGCCACCGGATTGATAACCCTGGTGATCTTATAAGGGCCGATGAACCGGGGGCCTAACTTATGAGATGGCTGTCTCAACTTCAAATTCTTGGTAGACAACCAGACGAAGTCTCCTAATTTGAAGCTGCAGGGTCTTTTCCGCTTATCAAAAACCCTTTTGGTCACTAATGACACAGACACAAGGGCTTTCTTCACTGTCCTCCAAATACCTCTAAGGACCGAAACCACAGAGGAACCACCAGGCGTGGAGTCCAGGGGGTCAAAAGAATTGGCCTTAGGATGATGCCCATACACACAAAGGAAGGGAGAGATCCCTGTAGCAGAGTGAGCCGCGTTGTTATAGGCAAACTCCGCCATGGACAGATGAGCAACCCAGTCAGTCTGACACTTGGAGACATAACACCTGAGGAACTGCTCCAAGGACTGGTTCACCCTTTCAGTCTGCCCATTAGACTGCGGATGGTAGCCTGACGACAAGCTGACAGAAATCTGGAGATCGGAACAAAATGCCCTCCAGAATTTGGCCACAAACTGGGATCTGCGGTCAGAGACCACATCAAGTGGCAACCCGTGGAGACGCACAACATGCAGCATAAATAATTCAGACAGGCGTCTGGCCGATGGCAGCCCAACCAGTGGAACGAAGTGCGCCATCTTCGAAAACCTGTCAACGACAACCCAGATGGCTGTCATCCCCGAGGATTTGGGCAAGTCCACCACAAAATCCATTGAAATGTGGGTCCATGGCTTAGATGGGATAGAGAGTGGATGTAATGGGCCAACAGGAACCCCTCTAGGAGTCTTATTTTGGGCACAGATGTCACATGCCCGAACCCACTGATCCACATCCTTAGCCACCGAGGGCCACCACACCGCCCTAGATAGCAACTCCCGAGTTCTGGCAATACCCGGGTGACCTGCCGACTTCTTGGCATGGAATTCCAGGAACACTCGCTGTCTTAACCTAGGAGGCACAAACAAAAGACCTACCGGAAGGTCTGGAGGAGCCTGCTCCTGTGCTCTAAGGACTAATGATAAGAGGTCCTGGGTAATGCCCACTTTAATACATGATGGGGACACAATGGGCAACGGCTCCTCGGTGGTCTCCTGGATTGGAGCAAAACTCAGCGAGAGCGCATCAGCCTTGATGTTTTTTGACCCAGGGCGATATGTTATCAAAAAATTAAAGCGAGCAAAAAACAAAGCCCATCGTGCCTGCCTGGCATTGAGACGCTTCGCTGACTCTAAATATGCCAGATTCTTATGGTCGGTGAGAATTGAGACCACAAACTTAGCCCCCTCAAGCCAGTGTCTCCACTCCTCGAGTGCATCCTTAATAGCCAACAATTCCCGGTTACCCACGTCATAATTCATCTCGGCAGGCGAAAATTTACGGGAAAAGTAAGCACAGGGATGAAGGCGATTATCAGACACTCCCATCTGAGAGAGCACTGCCCCAATACCCATCTCAGAGGCATCCACCTCCACCACAAAAGGACACTCTGGATCTGGGTGTCGCAGCACCTTGGCCGAGACAAATGCCCTTTTGAGACGGGCAAAAGCCGCTTTGGCCTCACAAGACCAGTGAGCAACATCCGCCCCTTTCTTAGTGAGTGCCACCAAGGGCGCCACTATAGACGAAAATCCAGCGATAAATCGTCTATAAAAATTTGCAAAGCCCAGGAAACGCTGAAGCGCCTTCAAACTAGTGGGCTGCACCCAATCCAGGACTGCCTGTACCTTGGAACCCTCCATTTGGAAACCTTCTGGGGAGATAATATATCCTAGAAATGCGATTTGCTGAACTTCAAATTCGCACTTCTCCAGCTTCGCCCCAAGCCGGTGGTCTCTGAGTTTCTGGAGGACTAAGCGTACATGCTTCCGATGTTCCTCCAGGGAATGGGAGAAGATTAGGATGTCATCTAAGTATACAACTAAGAATCTATCCAAATATTCCCTGAGTACATCATTCATGAAATCCTGGAAGACTGCCGGGGCATTACAGAGCCCAAAAGGCATCACCAAATATTCATAATGCCCTGAGTGGGTATTAAAGGCAGTCTTCCATTCATCCCCCTCTCTTATTCGGATTAGATTGTACGCACCGCGTAGGTCAATCTTAGAAAAAATGGTGGCAGTACGAAGCTGGTCAAACAAGACCGAAATGAGAGGCAGTGGGTATGAGTTTTTAATCGTGATACGGTTCAATTCCCTGAAGTCGATGCAGGGTCGCAACGAACCGTCCTTTTTACCCACGAAGAAGAACCCCGACCCAACTGGAGACTGTGAAGGTCTGATAAATCCCTTAGCCAAGTTCTCCTGAATGTACTCTGCCATAGCCTGAGTCTCAGGACGTGACAGGGAGTACAACCTGCTCTTGGGAAGCTTAGCATTTGGCAACAAATCAATGGCACAGTCATAGGGGCGATGGGGAGGTAGTACCTCTGCAATTTTTTTGGAGAACACGTCCGCAAAATCTGCATAACACCCTGGCAATCCTGGCAAACTTAGCTGCGAGAGCCTGACTGGAAGACTCAAGCAACTCCTGAAACAATCAGTACCCCAACTAAGAATCTCCCCAGAGACCCAGTCAAATTGAGGATTGTGGGCCCTTAACCAGGGTAACCCCAACACCAATGGGGCAAAAGTACAGACAGTCACATAAAAGGACAATTTTTCAGAGTGTGTGGCTCCAATAAACAAAGAAATCTGGCTAGTGCAAGAGGTAATTTTACCTTGGGATAATGGTTCCCCGTTTAACCCACAAATCTCAATTTCCGATGCCAAGGGTACTAAGGGAACAGAGTGTTTCAGGGCGAATTGGCGGTCCATAAAAACCCCGTCGGCCCCACTGTCCACAAAGGCCTCAGTCTTGACAGTTTGACCGAGGATCTTCAAGGTCACCGGAATGATAAAAGTCTTCTTGGGAAATTCTGACTTCTGGCCTGACAGGATATTTCCCATCACCCTCAGGCCCTGAAGTTTTCCGGCTTTTCTGGGCATGATACTACCACATGACCTTTATTCCCACAGTACAAACACAACCCCTGCTGTCTCCTCCGCGTCTTCTCACGCGAGGAGAGGCGGGTAGCCCCAATCTGCATAGGCTCCTCGGAAAATTCCTCAGAGTCTGAGGTTCCCTTGGGAAAGAAGGAAACCTCGGTCTCCCTTTCAAGCCTACGCTCTCTCAGTCGTCTATCCACCCGGATGGAATACTGCATGAGCTGATCCAAGCTATCAGGCAAGGGATATTGTACCAGTTGGTCTTTTATCTGGTTAGAAAGACCTCTTCGGTACTGGTGTCTCAGGGCTGGGTCATTCCACTGGGTATCATGGGCCAACCTCCGAAACTCTGTACAGTAAACCTCAACTGGCCTTCGCCCTTGCTTAAGGATCGAAATCTGAGCCTCGGCTGAGGCCGTCTTGTCAGGGTCATCATACAACATGCCCAGTGCTGTAAAAAAAGCATCAACACTTTTAAGCGACGGACAGTCAGGCTGCAACCCATATGCCCAGACCTGTGGGTCTCCTTGTAGCAAGGAAATCACTATGCCCACCCGCTGAATCTCCGACCCAGAAAACTGAGGCCTAAGCCGGAAGTATAGCTTGCAGCTCTCCTTGAAACAAAAGAACTGCGAGCGATCTCCAGAAATTGATCCGGGAGATTTACTTTCGGCTCCTTAACCCCTGAAGGTGCTGCTGCTGCGGGAGCTCCGCCAGCGGCCTGGGAGGTGTGCATTTTAATGGACAAATCATTAAATTGTCGAGTCAGGACCTGCACCTGATCGACCACCTGTTGCAACGTATTTTGAGGGGTATGCTCCATATTCCCACAAAATTTCAACAGGATTATTAGGCTGCTGAATATGTTATGCACACCAGTGCCTGCAGGAATGTACTGGTGTCTGAACTGTTATGCACACCAGTGCCTGCAGGAATGTACTGGTGTCTGAACGGATAGGGATGCAAAACAAATGAACTTACAGACAGACTGGGGAATATGACATTACGTACACAGAAGGTGATAGGGTAACAAAATAAACACAAAGTGAACAGAGAAGCCCAGAGGCTAAGAAACTGGGTGTCTCCCTAGTATTAGTAATGCTCAGATGGAAAAAGCAAGATGTTGTGTTTTAATACGTAGAGAACCCGAAATGCTGTTGCTAAGGGCAACAGCAAAACCCTAAAGGGTTACCAACGGGTGTGGCAGTAAACTCCTTGGTCAGAGATGGAATGATAGACACAAGGAGAGTCTCCACAATCCTAATCCTCACTTGCAGTGCACAGGTTCAGCTTACTGCCACTAAACTGACACCTGAACTCCTTGCACAGTGAGACAGGATTTAGGCAGGCAAATCTGAGAATACAGCCGCAAACTTGCTAAGTTCACAGAGTAGCAAAAGAACCCCAGCAAGTTAAACGACTGACTCCAGTCTTACTGCTAGGTCTGGATTGGCAGAGTGTAGTACCAAATCCCCAGGCCTATTTGCAGTAAGCAACAACAAATACAAAGCTACACAGTACTGGCTAACTTTCAGGAACTGACTAACCAACAAAGATTCAGCAGCATCTGCTTAACCTGAGAAGAGGCCTTATATAGCAGGTGCTGTCCACGCCCCACTCAGACCTCACAGACTGTGAGCACAAAAACCAGCACCGGATCCCCTGCCGTGCACAGAGCCTGTAACCACTGCACAGCAAAAGACCCGAACCGGAGTATCAGCTGCGCTCAGGTTACTCCGCTAGCACTTGTCTCCCGGTTGCCATGATGACGTGGCAGCACAGGGCAGGAGACCCTAACAATGTCATCCTTAAGTTCAATTGTGTGGTGAGGGACAAGATTTGCTTCTGTTTGTCCACATGTTTTATGATTGACAGCCACCAGCACTGGTTTTGCCTTTTACAACGACCATAAATAATTTGATTTGGGCCTGAACCACCAATTCAAGGCACAGGGCTAGTCCGCCCCGCATGCCAGGCCCGACCACCCCCCGCACAAGTACAAAAGCATTGCACGGCGGCGATACTTCTGTACCTCCTGCGCACTGACAGGGAGCTACTGCCCGCGTCCCAGGTCACAGCAGCTGCGAGTGATGTCACACTACCACTGCGGCCCGCCACCCCAACGGTCCGGACACGCCACCATTGTCTGGACCGCACCCCACCAACGGTGTTCTAATGCCCCCCTCCCACCCCGCAACCGCCTCTGCCTGTAAATCAGGCAGAGGCGATCGCACCAGTGAGATGCTGATAGCATCTCACTGGGTACACATGCGCAGTGTACCCACTGCGCATAGTAATTCAGACTGTGATCGCTGTCGCTGCAGTGTTCCAGTCTGAATTACCCCAATGTTTAGAGGCACCCTGTTCTCTGCACTCACACCTGCAATCACCATTTGTGATGCCATTGATGCAGGTAGCGAGTGTAAAGAGCCAGGTGCTTCTAAACATTGTCCCGGCATAAATGGACCGGAAGCGGATCCCCGGTGAGACAGTCTGACGCTACCCTACAGTAGGACCCGGTTTCTCGGCACATTTGTTTCTCACTCTCATGTCTCTTAGAGCACCAATCTGCACATTTTCTGAACAAATTGTATTTTTTTTATTTGCCGGTAGCAGGGATGGATTCCGGGAAGTGCATTTCTATAGGTGGTAAAGGGCTGGTTCCCGGTCAGCCATATTTTGGCGTGCGAGCTTCTACTGAAAGGTTCTCAATCAGCAACTTGGTCAGCTTCAAACTAAATTCTAGGTGAACCCTCTCCAAATTGATTCGTCCAATAGGTGGGAATATTTTTTCAAGTAAAATTTCTTACCCCTTTTGCAGTTTATTGGATAGTTTGTAATGTCTTGGTCTGTATGGTCTGCCGCACCTATTGTCAAGTTATAATGAACTGCAGCCCATGGTTTGGCTGTGGTTGTGTGGGCTATCTCACCTTCCACAATGCCTGCAGACTGTAGACAGGATACACATATCCTTTTTGTCTTTCCACTTCATCAAACCTTTTCTTTCTTAGCACATAAATCATTTCTCTCCAGGTCATCCTCAGGGTATCAAAGGTGTTGGACCAATGGTCAACAATATATCCCCAGTTAAAGAGATGTGTATACATTTTCTGTGGTGAGGCAATATACATTATTGAGTAAGGGCTTTATCAAGCATCATGACTAATTGCTCAAATGCAATTCTCAGTAGTCAGCGTTGAGTGCAGTCCCTTTGCCTATATATATATATAATGATGGACCATATGTAACCCTATTTTACTTCACACAACAAGTACTGTAGATTCTTATTCCAAACCTGGATCCTTTGGTTGGTATATACCGGGGGTGATTTAAGAGAGGGAAGGGCCAGTGTACAGGCTCCTTGCACGCCCCCTCCTCTGTGGCAGAGCAATAGACTCTGGCATTGTCCCAGAGTATACTGTGCATGCATAGGTCTCCGGGAACATGGTGCTCATGTTGTGTTCCTGGAGACTTCTCTAAATCTCCAGGAAAATGGCTGACACACTATTTTTCTGGCAATTTCTGTCTGCAGCGCAGGCTGATGTGGAACTCCGGAGAGGTAAGTATAATTATTAGTGATGAGCGGATTCGGTTTTACTCGGTTCTAAAAACCGAATCTTATTGGCTCGCTGATGTCACGTGTTTTGGATAGCCAATAAGATTCGGTTTTGAGAACCGAGTAAAACCGAATCCGCTCATCACTAATAATTATATGGTTGTTGGATGTTCAGTGTGGGTCTCCCTGAACAGGGACCTGTGTGCACCGCACACCGTGCACCCATTATAGATACACTATTGTTATATATTGCTTCCATCTCAATCTGCCTTTGTACAGTAGCAGACTCATCAATGGAGACGTCTTATTCCAGTATGACATTTTTGAAAAAAATCACTTGCTCGAATAGGAATAAATGGGCCACATTTTCCGGATTTTGGGATTGGGATCGACATATTCTCCAGTCTGATAATTTGTAAAATGTAGGAATCTTTAAAACAGAATAAAACATTTGTGGGACATCACTGATGGGAAAAATGTGTCAGTTCTGGGGTAATTTCTGTTCCCAGACTGCAGTCTAGAGTGGGAGTTGGAGTAGCTGCTTTGTGCAGAAAGCTGCATGGCCTAATCAAGTCCCTGTTGATGGGAGCTGAGGTGGATGTGGATAGCGGGAATCTTGCACAAGGTAGAAACTGGAGATGAACATAAGAACTAGAGACTATAGACTCTGAAGAACTAGGAGCTAGCACAGAAAGATAAATATCTGGGCTGAGACCGGTAATGAGTAGCTCTGTAACTGGGCTGAAACCGGTAATGTATATCTCTGGAACCAGGCTGGGACCAGTAATAGGTTATGCTGGAACTAAGTTGGAAGCTCTGTCTCAACAGGTCCTTGGTTCTGATAGCTTGACCGGATCTGAACTTGCTAACTGGACTGGACTTGTGGACTTGTTGAGCGGATTAGAACCAGTGAACCTGCTGACCGGATTGGAACGGGTGACACTGGAGACTGGATTGGAACAGGTGGCGCTGGAGACTGGATTGGAACTGGTGGATTTGCTGACCAGATTGGAATCGCTGTCACTGGAGACCGGACTGGAGCAGGTAGATTTGCTGACCGGATTGGAACCAGTGTCGCTGATAACAGGACTGGAACCAGCAGATTGGGTAACCGGACTGAAACCAGTGGAAGCTGAATTATATACAGTGTTAGGACACTGAGAAGAGCAGTCATGAGTCACACTCTGCTGGCAGGTAGCGACGTTGTACTGGCAACCAGGCAGCCTCCGTGAAGTACTTTTTTAAGGGCCACTGGCTGCTGATTGGAGGGCTGAGTCAGCCGCTCTGAAGAAGCGCTGCTATTGGTGGTGAAGTTATCAGATGACCTTTTCCAATATGGCAGCAGCCAGGACACAGAGCTGGCAGGAGCTGCTACAGTGTGGATGTCAGGGCAGCGCCCAGCCGGCTGCACAGCAAGCGGCAGACAGGAGACTGACGGCAGCGACCAGGAGACAGAAAACCACAAGTCCCAGGAGGGCTCCACCAGAATCGCGACAGCACGCGGAAATGTAAGTAATGGGAACCGTGTCAAAATGGCTTTGCTAGGGTATTCCTCTTTGACTAGTACCGCTCCAGCAGAGATATTAGAATAAAGCCTTACAGCACTAGCAGGGAGATGAATACTAACATTGTTGAGACCCAGTCATTGCTGCTTGTAGAGTTGTACTGTGTATGCTTTTCATAGCATACTGATTTGTCTCCTCAGTAATTAAATGGACCAAGTAGTGTTTAAATAAACAACTGGATGAGGGACAGAATACCATTTTTCCTTATATCACACGTGGTTCACCCGTAAAGAGAAAATGCAGAGACGCAGAGCCAGTTGTGCACGTCTATTACACAGAATTGGCAACAACTGCAAAAGTTGTCTCTTCCGGGGACACACCCAACATTTCGTCTTTTTTGCTGGAATACATGTCACTTCCAGAATCTGCATACATACATACATATCGCTGACATTCCAGCACTCTCAGGGGGGATTATAAATGGATAAGAAATAGTTCTCCAAAATGTGTCTTCTGGTGTTTTATTATGATAATTGCTGGGCTGTGACACAGTTTAGAAAGTCTTTTAGCATTTTATTATGATTGTGTCAGTCACCGTAACGCTTGTCATTGTAACACTTGTTTCGATGCCGTCTCTCTTTCCTCAACTATGGTGACAGGGCTCGCAGTCCTGCCAGAAACCAGCAGCAGAAGGGTTTGGGCGATTCTCATTTTGATATAGAGACTTAGGTGGTCATTCTGAGTTGATCGCTCGCTAGCTGTTTTTAGCAGAAGTGCAAACGCTATGCCGCCTCCCACTGGGAGTGTATTTTAGCTTAGCAGAAGTGTAAACGAAAGGATCGTAGAGCGGCTACAAAAAAATTTTGTGCAGTTTCAGAGTAGCTCTAAACCTACTCAGCGCTTGCGATCACTTCAGACTATTCAGTTCCTGTTTTGACGTCACAAACACGCCCTGCGTTCGCCCAGCCATGCCTACGTTTTTCCTGGCACGCCTGCGTTTTTTCGAACACTCCCTGAAAACGGTCAGTTGCCACCCAGAAACGCCCACTTCATGTCAATCACTCCGCGGCCAGCAGTGCGACTGAAAAGCTTCGCTAGACCTTGTGTGAAACATCGTTCTTTGTAATAGTGCGACGCGCGTGCGCATTGCGCTGCATGCACAGAAGTGCCTTTTTGTGCCTCATAGCTTCACAGCTAACGAATTCAGCTAGCGATCAACTCGGAATGACCACCTTAGGTAATTAAGAAACACATTTTCTCCACAAAGATATACACTGTACATTGGGGCTAATTCAGACCTGATCGTAGCCGTGCAAAATTTTGCACGGCTACGATCAGCCACCCTGGCATGCGGGGGGACGCCCAGCACAGGGCTAGTCCGCCCCGCATATCAGGCCCTCCCCTCGCCGCACAGGTACAAAAGCATTGCACCGCGGCGATGCTTTTGTACCTGAAGAGTAGCTACATACCAGCACAGCTCCTGCGCACTGGCAGGGAGCTACCCGTCGCTCTCCGGATCGCAGCAGCTGCATGTGATGTCACGCAGCAGCCGCCGCGGCCCGCCCCCCCCCCACGCGGTCTGGGCACACCTGCGTTACCCGGACCGCGCTCCAAAAACAGCAGGCGAATGCAGACGGCCCGCCCAGCGACTGCCTCTGCCTGTCAATCAGGCAGAGGCAATCGCTGGGCTGAGATGCCGATAGCATCTCAGGCATCCGCCGGCGCACTGTGGCATCTGCGAAAACGCACAGCAGCGATCAGGTCTGAATTAGCCCCATTGTACTGATGTTACTCCTGCCCCTAAGTAGCAGATTCCACCACACTCTTTTAGCTTTAGTGAAAATAGCATAGGAGAGTCAACCAACACTGTGTAAGAAAATTCAAGAAGGGATAGAATTTTTATATATATCTTGCCTTATGTATATCATCACATTATAGTTTGTATAGGTAAATAATATGGGAAACCAATTCATTATTTCAGTGGTTCCCAAACTTTTTTGAATCATGGCACACTAGAGTATCAGAATTTATTTCATGGCACCCCTAGGCCAATAGTTTCTTATGAAGCAATTCATAAAATAATATTCAGTAAATTGTGTTTATACAGTATGTCTTCCTTAGGGTCGGTTGTGTGGTGAGGGGCAGGATGTGCTTCAGTTTGTCCACATTTTATGGTTAGAAGCCACCAGTACTGGTTTTACCTATTACATTGGCCATAAATAATTTGACTAGGTCCTGGATCCCTAACCCAGGGCACCCCTGTAAGTGCCCTGAGGCACCTCAGGTTACCACGGCACCCCATTTGGGAGCCACTGAACTATAGGCTACCTCACATACCATTTTTGACAATGTGCTACAAATCAGAGAAAACTATTTAACATACTGTATGTGAGTTAAAGAATCTAAATGACCGCTCATTCTCATAAAAAATTATACAGAGGAACATGATACTACCTGCATATTGAAAAAGCTGCCTAATGCGTTTATGGACGTGGACCTGAGACATTGATTTGCTAAAGGATTCGATTACAATACCATGCGTCTCTGCCTTTACTACAAGCATACTTGCTGCAGCCAGGGGCACAGATGAGGAGGGGGAAGCGGGTACTAATTACCCAAGCCCAGCTTGATGGAGGGGCCTGGGTCGCACCCCCCCTTCTTCTCATCCACCCACTACCTGTCAGCAGCAGCATGTTTCTCCCCAGTCCGGCAGAGCTGCAGTGGGTCCAGGCAGGATGCTCCCGCATGTCAGCAGCAGCAGCCTCCTCTGGATGTGTGGGAGTGGGGGGAGTGATCACATCTATGCCCCTCCCTCCCTAGGTCCTGGATCTGCCCTTGACTGAGAGGCACAGGGCACCCCTCTTGGTGACGCAGCAAATAATATACTTTCTATAATTTTTTATAAGGAGGCATCACCATGCCTCCTTATATTTGGTCACGCCTCATCCGAAAGTACATGAGCCTAGCACAGCTCTCCGCATTCAACATCAGTGCGCAGCCTTGACTCTTGTGCAGTTGGGACTGCCTGCCTCACCAGTTACCCAACATAACACCGTGAGGACTCCACAAAGTGCAAGCTCCTACGCTGGGCTGGTGAGAACTAGTAGGTCACTTGGGAGGTCGTCTATAACAAACACTGACCACGGGATAAGTTATTCCCCATAGGACGGTCTGTACCCCCAGGAACCTGAGCCTATAGGCTTGCTGCTACCTCAGTGAGTCGACAGGAGGTAAGAAGCTGGCCAGTGGTTATTACCCACAGCTGCACTTAGACACATTGGCCCTCATTCCGAGTTGTTCGCAGCGGATCATCGCATCGCAAACGGCAGGAAAACCACAAACTGCGCATGCGCAAAAGCGGAAATACGCATGCGCAAGCATAGCGATACGACACTTGTGCAGAATTACTACAAAGAAAACTGCTTGTAATACACAAACGAAAACGGGGAGTGACGGAGGCGTGGCAGAGGCACGGCTTCGCAATCCTACGACATGGGCGTGAAAGTGGGCGGCTAGTGTGGGAGTATGCATCCAGCAGTAGGCGTGTTTTTGGCAAAAATGCGTATCCTATGTTAAAAGTACATAACAAATTTTCGCTATCTTCACGCAGCAGAAGAGTGAGTCTGCAGCTACTCAGCACTTGCGAAGTACTGTTACAAGTGTGTGTCTGCTCTAATTAGCAATTAATTAGCAACTGAATTCACCTGTTGAGCATTTACTTGCAAAACACTGCTCTTACAAAATAATACAAGCAGCAATTATGACCACTTCATATTTGTTTTGTTAGGCCAAACAAATCTGACACACTCACAAATAATGCACTGTATTTTTTGTACCAATAAAAATTAACTGATGTTAAATGCATGTTTAAATTATTTGTTTTATAATCTCAAATGTGACTAAACTAACTAATAAACTACATCAGCTAAATCTTCTCAACATAGACATATTCCTTTGTACATACCAAATAACATGAGCACCATAATGCAGCCTACATTTAATGTGACTTATTTTTAAAAAAACCAAACAATTATTTTAACAATATGTGTCCATATCTAATACTATGGCATGTTGCCCCTAGTAACCCAAGTTTTTTTTTGTTTTTTTTGTATATGTTAATGTAAGTGTTGTGCAAGGCATACAGATTTAAAATTACACTATGCAATGATTGTCTTAATATTCTGATTGTTCCCTTGTTCCACAAATGTCAATATGCCATGTTCAAGTTTACAGGGCACAGTTTTCATGAGTGCATAACCTTTAATAAAACACACAAACAATTGTAAAGTAATTTTTTTTTACTTCAAATAAAGTTCAAAATCAACACAACATGGCTACAAATGAGCATCACATACAGAGATGGACATAGCAGCAAGCAGATGGCATTGGGCAAATGCACATAGCAGAACCCAGTACTATGGTAACCCCTTATTCTGCCAGAATTTGTTTCTTTCAATTAAGTGAACCCCCAGCCAGACTAAACTTTTAGGGGAACTGAGGTAGATTCCGGAACAAACACACAAACACAAACATACACAGCACGCTAGGAAGAGGAAGATGGCTCAGGTGTAGGCACAAATAACTCACAGGCTACAATTTAAAGAAAACATTTCACTTTGAGGGAGTTCTACACAAGCCAAAATAAAAAAATACATCGAGGCAACATGTAAAACACGGGTGCTGTCCATCTGGAGAGACATCACTTTCTCTTTTTTCCCCCCGCCTGATGATGTTCTTCTTGGCTTGGTCTGCGGAGCGACCTTCGAGGGCCCTGCCCAGTGGGATGTTCTTCCTGGGCAGGGGGAGGGGAGGGAGCTGATGTGGCTGGCTCTCTGCCACTGTGGGCAAGGGAGACAGCGATGTCCTGGAGCCCTTGCCGAATGGAATTGGCAAGTTCATGGAAGGAGGAGGCGAGTTGATCTTGTCCCTGCCTGATCTCTGCCAGACCTTGGCAGAGTTGAGCTACACCTTGCTCCACACTGGTTCTGTGCTCAGTGAGCCGGACAGGTATCTGGATTACCTCCCGGAGCATCCTGTCCTGAAAAGCATTCAGGCTCTCACCATACCTGGCTATTTCAGTCAGGATTTCCGGGATAGCAGAGGGTTGGGTGGGGGGGCCAGTTGGAATCTGGATGGGTGGGATTTGTGGTCCCACACTGCCAGACACACTAGGTCCCTCCACCTCAGCCTCAGCCACATAACCCTCCTGTGACTCTACCTGCTCACCCCCCTGTGCTGTGTTATGTGCAAAGCAAATAGAAGAATGAGTGGAAAAAGAGTAGATAAAAACAATATGAGATTTCTGTTTACATTAAAAAATATAAAAAATAAAAATGTGTGTACACTTACCTGGCAAGTCATGTGCATGGAGTATTTCATATAAGACACCCCAACCCCCTCCTCGTAGCTCACACAGTCCATCGCTATCTTCTCCAGATCTGTGTATTCCACAGTGGCAGCTGGTCCTCCCCCTGTTGCCCTCGAGGCATTCCACTCCGCAGACCTCTTGCCCTTCAGGCGGGATTTGAAGTCGGACCAACTACATATGTGGTGAAAAACAGGGGCAAGGTAGTGTTAAATTTTGGAAACCTGCTTAAATATATAGTACACATGCTATGCATTTGGTTGCTATAGGCAACATCACATCTAAGTTACTTTATAATAATACTTGGCACAGAAAATGGACTGGCAATATACACTTACCGTCTTCGAACTTCCTGCGAGGTGCGGACTATTGAGCCGACTTCATTAATAGAATTAGTGATGTCCCTCCAAATTCTGTCTTTGGTTGCAGCACCCATGTTTTTGGGTCCTCGATGTATTTTTTGCATGGCCTGTGTGACCAAAATCCGTAACTCCCTCTTAGTGAATGCGGGCTGTCTCTTTTTTTTTCTGGAAGTAGCCTGTGAGCTATCATCCTGACCTTCATCACCATCTTCCTCTTCACTAGCTGCTTGTGTAGTTTGTGTTTGAGCTGCTAGTCCAGAATCACCCTCAGTTTCCCCACTAGCTATGTCGGGCAGGGGATTCACTCCTAACTCCTGGGTAGCAGAAGGAGTTTGTATAGTACTGGGTCCTGGTATTTCTGAGTCTGCATTTGCAAAATCAAGCATCTGCCTCCGCAGTGCTAATCTTCTCTGTGTTAGTGCTGCCATCTGCTTCTGCACCTCGTCCATCTCTGCTGCCGTCTGCTCACGAGTAGAAAACTTAGTATTTTTACGTTGAGGTTTGTGTTAATGCGATGCTTTCGCATTGCTGCGATGTCATTTGGCGTACGCCTACTTTGTGTAATACTGCGGACAAATTAGCAAAAATACGTTGGGGGCGGATATTCGCAATTTTGCAACATGTTCGCAATTTTGCTCATACCTTGTGCGAACGAAAAAAATAGCGAACAACTCGGAATGACCACCATTGTTCAAGTGACTGAATAATATTTTTATATATTTTCATTTTTCATTATTGAAGCAACACGATTCAATACATGTCCAAGTATTTAAAGGACACAGTATATATAAGAAAAAGTATTTCAGAAGTTCCAATACATATTGGTGGTCATTCCGAGTTGTTCGCTCGCTAGCTGTTTTTAGCAGCCGTGCAAACACTATGCCGCCTCCCACTGGGAGTGTATTTTAGCTTAGCAGAAGTGTGAACGAAAGGATCGCAGAGCGGCGGCAACTTTTTTTGTGCAGTTTTAGAGTAGCTCAAAACCTACTCAGCACTTGAGATCACTTCAGACTGTTCAGTTCCTGTTTTGACGTCACAAACCCGCCCTGCGTTCTCCCAGCCACGCCTGCGTTTTTCCTGGCACGCCTGTGTTTTTTTCAACACTCCCTGAAAATGGTCAGTTGACACCCAGAAACGC
This sequence comes from Pseudophryne corroboree, assembly GCF_028390025.1. NCBI lineage: Eukaryota > Metazoa > Chordata > Amphibia > Anura > Myobatrachidae > Pseudophryne > Pseudophryne corroboree. Next base: position 861,006,005 of record NC_086447.1, read on the forward strand.
CCACTTCATGTCAATCACTCTGCGGCCAGCAGTGCGTCTGAAAAGCTTCGCTAGACCCTGTGTGAAACTACATCGTTCGTTGTAATAGTACGTCACGCGTGCGCATTGCGCCGCATGCGCAGAAGTGCCGATTTTATGCCTCATCGCTGCACAGCGAACGAATGCAGCTAGCGATCAACTCGGAATGACCATCGTTATCAAGAAATCAAAACACATGTGTTTTTGCTTGATATCAAGCAAAAACAAAGTAGAAAGGGTGAGGAGCCATGGTCATCAGATTGAGATTGTTCCATAGAGATGGGAGGATCATGGAGGAAAACTCTAGTTTTGTACCATATTGTATTACAAAAACAGCGGCTGATGGCTTCTTTAGTGGGTCTAGGTAAAATTTCAATAAAACTTTCCCATGCAGCGAAGAATTTTTCAGTATGGGACGCTTTATGAAGGGAGGCCTCCAACCAGGCCATGTGGCAAATACATTTTTTTTTACCTTTAAACATGTCTAAAGCAGGTAATGAGCTTTGTATACAGAGCCGTAACTAGGTGTGTGCCGATGGTGCCTGCCCACAGCGCAAATGCACTGAGGGCGCACCATCGGGCATCACACCCGCACGGCTGCTAGCTCCGGGTTCATACTCACTGCTGAAGGCGGCGCCGCCTGCGTCCCACTGAATCCGCCGCCCGCCCACCTGCCTGTGTCCCACTGAAGCCACCGCCCACCCGCCGGCGTCCTGCTAAAGCCGCTGCCGCCCGCTCCCCTGTGTCCTGCTGAAGCCGCCGCCCGCCTGTGTCCCACTGAAGCCGCCGCTGTAAGGTCCTGGCAGCGCTGCGGCTGAGGTGTGTGTCATGGCACTGCTCTTCTCAGTGGCCCAGCGGCAGCCCTGGCCTGAACGCCGGCTCGGCCCTCCTCCCCTGCAATTCTGGAGAGACGTCACGTGATGATGTCAGACGTCTCTCCCACACTGCCCTGCGCTAGAATGCCTAGTTACGGCACTGTTTGTATCCACATATGTAGAATTGACTTTCGAGCGGCTGTGGAAATCGCCAAAAGCAATCTAACCTCTCTAGGGACTCGAGTGGCAGGAGGAAGTAGGCCAAAAATTGCCCACTCAGGGGTGAGGGAAGCATAGTTTACCAAATGTGGAAACGCAAAACGCCATACCTCCAACCAAAACCGCCGAAGCAAAGGACAAGCCCAGAAGCAATGAAAGAGGTTGGCATCTCGCTGTCCACACTTAGGACAAGAGGGGTCATCTAATAGGCCCATTAAAAATCCTCTATGGGGGGAGATGTAGGAACGGTGAAAAATGTTAAGGTACATCTCTGTATACTTAGCTGCAGGGAAAGAAGTCATTGAAACCAGTAAAGTTTTCAATAAAGTCTCCACAGTGAGAGATGGAAAGTGTTCCAGCCACTGAGCCATTCCGGTTTTATAGAAGTGATTGAATAATAAGAATCTTGACAGTGACATTGGAGTTATTCATTCATTTATTATGTGGACCTATTATCATCACTGTATCCCACTGTAGAGTTGGATTCCGGAGTCAATATGGACTTCTAGTGCACGCTTTTTTACTTTACTTTTTTTGCGGTCCTCAATGTTTCCCGTTTCTTTGTGCGTCAATGCTGAGAAATACAGGCAGATACGTATCCATCATGCAATACCATCAGGGAGGCATCTGATTGACTCCAAATTTACTCTGCAGTAGGACAATGAGCCCAAACATACAGACAATGTCATTAAGACCTATCTTCAGCATAAAGAAGAACAAGGAGTCCTGATTTCAACATAATCGAGTCTGTCTGGGATTACATGAAGAGAGAGAAGGATTAGAGCATACCTACATCCATAGAAGATCTGTAGTTAGTTATCCATGATGTGTGGAATAACCTCCCTGCCGAGTTCCGTCAAAAACTGTGTGCAAGTGTACCTAGAAGAATGGATACTGTTTTGAAGGCAAAGGGTGGTCACACCAAATATTGATTTGATTTAGATTTCTCTTCTGTTGATTCACTTTGCATTTTGTTGATTAAAATAAACTATTAACACTTCTATTTTTTAAAGCATTCTTACTTTGCAGCATTTTTTTCACACCTGCCTAAAACTTTTGCACAGTACTGTACAGTATGGGGGTCATTCCGAGTTGATCGCTAGCTGCCGTTGTTCGCAGCGCAACGATCAGGCTAAAAATCTGCATATCTGCGCATGCGTATGCACTGCAATGCGCAGGCGCGTCGTACAGGTACAATGAACATTGTGGGTTTGCACAGAGTCTAACGAACATTCCTGTCGCTCGGCCGAACGCAGGAAGATTGACATGAAGAGGGCGTTTCTGGGTGGCAACTGACCGTTTTCAGGGAGTGTTTGGCAAAACGCAGGGGTGGCTGAAAAAATGCAGGCATGGCTGGGCGTTCGCTGGGCGGGTGTGTGACGTCAAAAGCCGTCCCTCCATCGTTAGAATCAACGCACACGAAGAGTAACTCCAGGGCTGGTCTTGTTTTGCACAAAAAGATTTTGCAGGCGCTCTGCTGCACAGGCGTTCGCACTTCTGCAAAGCGAAAATACACTCCCCAGTGGGCGGCGACAATGCGTTTGCACGGCTGCTAAAAATTGCTAGCGAGCGATCAACTCGGAATGACCACCTATGTGTATTATTTTTACATGTGAAGTAACATTTATTACACTTATGATTAGTCTCTTCTTTATTTCTCTAAGTGCCGCATATATGTGTTATTTTTTATACTAAATATATAGCTTTCTTTTTAATCACGTTTTTTATTTCATTGTATTTTCCACTTACTTTACTAACATTTAATTCATTATTAGAAGTTAAAGCCAGTATCCTATTACCAGCAATAATTTACCGCATGGGAAAATGGTCTTTTAATACGATTTTTGTCCGATGTCATTAGAGCTCATTTTAACCATGCAGTAATTTACACTATACCATGCGGAAAGTGAAACACATAGGTTCTGCGACAATCCGCGGACAATACAGTATGTGTTTCAGCAGCAGTGATTGCAGCTTTGAAGCACAGTTAGTACAGGGTTTGGTTTCGCCTGCCTGAGACAGGCGGTTCAAAACCCCCAATAAGTGCCAGTGGTTGGGACTAATAGGATAGCCCCCGGGGGATCCATTAGCCGTGGTAATTTACCGTGGCTAATTGGATACTGCCCTAAGTGTTTTTGTAGTGCACAAACTACTGGTTGGTTGTGATTGCTCCACATATCACGCAGGCAGAGCAAACCTCCTGGACTCACTGCTGGGCTGAGTAGAGAGGCTGCTGCCGCTGACTGGTAAGAAGCATAGGCGTGCGCACAGGGGGTGCCTGGTGCGCACAGGCACCCCCTAATGTCCGGCACACACGCGCTTGCCTGTTGCTGCTGCCGCCGATTCCCGTCTCAGTCTGATCCTAAACTTGAAGGGAGGAGAGCACTGTGCGCGTCTCTCCTGCCCCTCCTGTGTGTCCCCGTCTCCAGCAGTCATTTACAATGTCTCTCGGCTGTCAGCCAATCAGAGCTCGCGGACCGGCTCTTGATTGGCTGCTGGCCCGTGAGCTTTGATTGGCTCACAAGCCGGCGCCTTATTTCAAATGTCCGCCGGAGACAGCCAGGAACTCAGTGAAGTGAGGCACAGGAGAGACGCGCGCTACACTCTCCTCCCCTCAGCAGCATAGACGGAAATCGGTGGCACTGGCAACAGAGGAGGGTGAGCACAAATGGAGGCATATGTATCTGTCACTGCTGGGGGCATTTATGTATCTGGCACCGCTGGGGACATTTATGTATCTGGCACCGCTGGGGGCATTTATGTATCTGGCACCGCTGGGGGCATTTATGTATCTGGCACCGCTGGGGACATTTATGTATCTGGCACCGCTGGGGACATTTATGTATCTGGCACCGCTGGGGGCATTTGTGTATCTGGCACCGCTGGGGGCATTTATGTATCTGGCACCGCTGGGGGCATTTATGTATCTGGCACCGCTGGGGACATTTATGTATCTGGCACCGCTGGGGGCATTTATGTATCTGGCATCGCTGGGGGCATTTGTGTATCTGGCACCGCTGGGGGCATTTATGTATCTGGCACCGCTGGGGGCATTTATGTATCTGGCACCGCTGGGGACATTTATGTATCTGGCACCGCTGGGGGCATCTGTGTATCTGGCACCGCTGGGGGCATTTGTGTATCTGGCACCGCTGGGGGCATTTATGTATCTGGCACCGCTGGGACCAAGTGTGTATCTGGCACTGCTGGGGGTATTAAGTAGGGTGCACCGCTGGGGGCATATGTTTATATTGCTTTGAGTGCCAATAGGCGGTGCTAGACACGCCCAATAGGCGGTGCTAGACAAGCCTTGTAGGTGGTGCCAAACACACCCCTCCGACGGTGCACCCCCTAATAAAATGTTCTGCGTACGCTTATGGTAAGAAGTGGGCCATGGTCCTTGCCTGGCCCCTCCAACAAGCCCAGGGCCAAGTACCAGTTCCCCCTCCTCTCAGCACCCCTGTAGGTCGCTACATGCTGTTCGGCTATCTTATGCAGCTTTAATTAAACATTTTGAAAATATGTTATGTCCCCAGATGCAAACCAACATGCAAGGGGCCCCAGGGATGGTCTCACTCACAGCTCATCTTCCTAGAACTTTTTGAATCACTAGTTTTCTTTGGAGCCACAAAAATGATCAATTACACTTCCGTCTTGTGATCAGAAGAAGCTATTTTTAACTCCATGTCAAAAAAAAAATCTGGAGCGCACTTCTGAATTTCTCAGCTCATGATCCAAAGATCAAAGGAAATGTTTTACACAATGGGAGGATGATTCCCGTTTTTTTCTCTACCCCTTGATTGAAACAGAACAGCGAATGAGCGTAACTTGCTTTTAATTTCGCAGACTAGGGGGAACCCGAAAAGAAGTTAAAAATAAATAAAGACATTTTAAAACACTTGATAAGTTGAAGTAGCCCTGCAATGTAGATGCTTGCTTTGGAGACCATTCAAACAAACGTCTTTGTGTGTCTATAAAGGTTCTGAAGCACAGGGAGCAAAAGGCGGCTATTGGGAAAGTCAGTTGCACACCCAACAAAGGTAACATAGAGGGCTAAATGTAGTAGTCTCCGAGTTCCCATAGGTGATTCTTCTGCGATCGCATCTTGCCGAGATGTGATTGCAGATTGATTGACAGGCGGCGGGCGTTTGCGGGCATACACATGGCGTTTGCGGGGAGTGGTTGAGAAAAGACAGGTGTGTCATAGCTGTTTTCGGGGCATGCATCTGACATCAGCTGCAATTGCTGTGGCTTAAAACATGGCACCCGGTGCAATGGCATTCTCATTATTCTGAGTAGCCCTGGGTCAACTGCAAGTGTCAGTAGTGCTGGATTTTTGCAATGCTTTCACAATTGCGGACGAATCGATGGGCGGCTTGTTCTGTGCTGGGCGGCTCTTGCTGTGCGATTCTCAGCAGTTGCAGTTCTGCTACAAACTGAAGCTGCATAAGCTCCCAGGTGCAGAAAAGGTACTCGATGGTTTGCATACTACTCCGATGGCGGTGGACTGTGCGTGTGCAGAACGAATGCTGCATTGTTGATTCTAGTGCCCTTATGCATGATTGACTGCAAACAATTGGGGGGGCAGCAACTGGGACTGTTCTGTAAAATGGTGATAACACCGTCCGGGTTATGCAGATGGTCAATGTTTTTGCAGAGTGATCTGATGCTGCACCCTCGGGCAGCGGATCATAGAAGCCGGCAGGAAGTGACTATTTACACAAGACGTCTCCGGCTGCATTCGCATATTTACACACAGCGGCTGCGTCCAAAGATGGTGATTTCCTCACAAGGGTCAAAGTGCTTCAGTTCCTTCTATACAGCATGGGTTGTAGTTGGGTGAATAATTGCACACCTACAACCCTTTACACTAGCATGCAGAGGGACGCATAGCAAAGGGCACTACCACACTTTACACTATCACGCGAACGCTTCGCCCTCCAAAATGGCATCTCATCCAAAATGGCATCTCATTGGCTATCCAGTTGTCACGTGTGTTGGTTAGGCAATAAGATAAATCCAATCTTGCGCTAGTTTGGTACAACGTGTAGGAGTAATATGATTGCCCAACAAAGCATAGCATCTTGAAAACCAGAAAAGCTACTGCAATAACTATGAGGACATGTTGTTTTAAGGGGGAGGGCGGTGTATTACGGAATTCCCCTCCCCCCATGGTCTTTGTCATGCCCATTTTTGCCATATCAGCACGCTGATAGAAAGAATAACACAGGCTAATGGCTAGCAGAATGCCCCCAGTCTTCCTCCCCTGCTACAGACTGAGGGGCAGATGTATTAACCTGGAGACGGCATAAGGAAGTGATAAACCAGTGATATATGCAAGGTGATAAACGCACCAGCCAATCAGCTTCTAACTGTTAATTTACATATTGGAGCTGATTGGCTGATGTGTTTATTACCTTGCAGTTATCACTGGTTTATCACTTCCTTATGCCGTCTCCAGGTTAATACATCTGCCCCTGTGTGCTCACGCACAGTACGGCTTCTGTGCACGCTCACATTGTAAAAGAGCTTCAACATGTGAATGCATCGCAGATGCGTCCCATGCTGAATCGGGCCCTTAGTTTGCAATAGCATGAGGCAAAGGTGCCCTCTGTCCCTTTTGATTTTCGCTGGTATGATTGAGCCCCTCGACTTCAAAACTAGAAATATTCCAGATATTTCTGGCAATGAGTTCAGTCTCTCAGAGTACAAAGTATCCCTTTATGCTGATAATATTCTCTTAGCTGTACTGAGTGCACAGATCTCTCTCCCAAAATTGGAGCATAAAATGAGCATGGTCGGTGAGATCTCTCTTTTTAAAATAAAATGTGAAAAAATGAAATCCTTGTCCTCAGTCACATCACAGAGAAAACAGCGTCTGGGAATCACAAATTCAAGCGGAAATAGCATTGTCTCATTTATATTGGAAATTGCCTAACCAGGCGATAACAGAGGACCGCAGTAGTGACATCTCCACGGGATGCAGTCACCAGGTCAGCAATCACAATGTCAACACCCATGTTGACATCACACTGTTGACAGTTAAGATGCCAACAATGTTAAAATTTCGACAGGTGACGTGTCAACATTCTAAGAAAATCTACAGGTGAAATGTCAACATTGGTAGAATGTCACTGTTGGTGGGAGGGTTGGGCTAGGCTGCGGGGGGGGGGGGGGTTAGTGCTAGGCTGCGGGGGGGTTAGGGCTGGGCTGCGGGGGGGTTAGGGCTGGGCTGCGGTGGGAGGTTAAGGCTAGGCTGCGGTGGGAGGTTAGGGTTAGACTGCGGTGGGAGGTTAGGGTTAGACTGCGGTGGGAGGTTAGGGTTAGGCTGCGGTGGGAGGTTAGGGTTAGGCTGCGGTGGGAGGTTAGGGTTAGGCTGCGGTGGGAGGTTAGGGTTAGACTGCGGTGGGAGGTTAGGGTTAGACTGCGGTGGGAGGTTAGGGTTAGGCTGCGGGGAGATGTTAGGGCTTGGCTGTGGGAGGAGGTTTGGGCTAGGCTGCAGAAGAATGTTATGGTTAGGCTGCAGGGGAGGGTTAGGGCTAGGCTGTGAGGGTATGTTAGGACTAGGCTGCAGGGGAGGGTTAGATCTAGGCTGCGGAGGAGGTTAGTGTTATGCAGTGGGGGAGAGCTTAGGGTTGGGTACTAGTGGGAGGGCTAGATGTGGGGGTATCAGGGTTAGGGAGAGCAGTGGCGTAACTACTGCCCCCGCAGCCCTCGCGGTGGCTTGGGGGCGAGGGGCTGCGGGGGCGCCACTGATTTAGCACAGATTGACATGCGGACGAGCGTCCGCATGTCAATCTGCTCCTACTAACCCTCCCTGCCGTGTTGGAGGGACACGGAGGGCACAGCGCGCGCCTCTCCTGTGTCCCTCCTGCAACATCTCCGGCGGCAGCGGGTCTAATAGAAGAAGTGCCGGTTCGTGAGCCAATCAGAGCTCACGAACGGCACTTCGTGCGCTGTGCCCTCCGTGTCCCTCAAACACAAACCAGCGGGGGAGCAGCAGCGGCGGCGGGGGAGGGGGCATAAATGGCACTGGGGGGGGATATCTGGCACTGGGGGCATATGTGGCACTGGGGGGGTGGGGGAATCTGGCACTGGGAGCATATCTGGCACTGGGGGGGGGTAATATCTGGCACTGGGGGCATATGTGGCACTGGGGGGAATATCTGGCACTGGGGGCATATGTGGCACTGGGGGGGGGGGAATCTGGCACTGGGAGCATAGCTGGCACTGGGGGGGAATATCTGGCACTGGGGGCATATGTGGCACTGGGGGGGGGATATCTGGCACTGGGGGCATATGTGTCACTGAGGGGGAATATCTGGCACTGGGGGCATATGTGGCACTGGGGGGGTATATGTGTACCTGGCACATAGGGGGGGGGGCTATATTGTGCACTGGGGTCATGTGAGTACCTGGCACCGTGGGGTAATATCTGGCACTGGGGACATATGTGGCACTGGGAGCACAGCCCTAGCAACGAGCATGACACCCAGTGCATGAAACCCCTGGCAACGAGCATGACACCCAGTGCATGAAACACCTGGCAACGAGCATGACACCCAGTGCATGAAACCCCTGCCAACGAGCATGACACCCTGAGCATGAAAACCCCTGGCAATGAGCAGGTAATTTAAAAGTAATTAGAAGCCTTACTGTAGGACTTAATGTGTAATGGGCGTTACGGTGTGTGACATAATGTATCACGGACATTGCGGTGTGTGTCATAATGTGTCACAGGCATTACGGTGTGTGGCATACTGTATCACGGGCATTGTGGTATGTGGTATAATGTCTCAGGGTCATTGCAGTGTGGCATAATGTATAACGGGCATTGCGGTGTGTAGCATAGGGTATAACGGGCATTGCGGTATGTGTCAGGCATTACGGTGTGTTGTATACTATATCACGGGCATTGTGGTATGTGGTATAATGTATCAGGGGCATTGCAGTGTGTAGCATAATGTATAACGGGCATTGCGATTCCTGTCATAATGTGTCAGGCATTACGGTGTGTTGTATACTATATCACGGGCATTGTGGTATGTGGTATAATGTATCAGGGGCATTGCAGTGTGTAGCATAATGTATAACGGGCATTGCGATTCCTGTCATAATGTGTCGGGGGCATTACGGTGTGTGGCATAATGTGTCGGGGGCATTACGGTGTGTGCATATTGGCCCTCATTCCGAGTTGTTCGCTCGTTCTTTTTCATCGCATCGCAGTGAAAATCCGCTTAGTACGCATGCGCAAAGTTCGCACTGCGACTGCGCCAAGTAACTTTACTATGAAGAAAGTATTTTTACTCACGGCTTTTTCTTCGCTCCGGCGATCGTAATGTGATTGACAGGAAATGGGTGTTACTGGGCGGAAACACGGCGTTTCAGGGGCGTGTGGCTGAAAACGCTACCGTTTCCGGAAAAAACGCAGGAGTGGCCGGAGAAACGGTGGGAGTGCCTGGGCGAACGCTGGGTGTGTTTGTGACGTCAACCAGGAACGACAAGCACTGAACTGATCGCACAGGCAGAGTAAGTCTGGAGCTACTCTGAAACTGCTAAGTAGTTAGTAATCGCAATATTGCGAATACATCGGTCGCAATTTTAAGAAGCTAAGATTCACTCCCAGTAGGCGGCGGCTTAGCGTGTGTAACTCTGCTAAATTCGCCTTGCGACCGATCAACTCGGAATGAGGGCCCTTGTGTAATGGGCTTTATTGTGTGTGGCATAATGTCTAAGGGCCATTGCAGTATGTGGCATAATGTATACTGGGCATTACTATAAGGAGGAAAAATTACAAATAATGTAAGGGGCATGAATCAGGATTATTTTTCTTTCCAGTGGTGGCTAACGTCTGGGCGTGCAGGTTGGAAAACTGGGGTATAACGTAGTCTTTTCCTGCAATGCCACGCCCCTTTATGTGAAGCCACGCCCATCCCAACGAAGCCACACACCCTAATTTGCAACGCGCGCCTTTGGCGCGCGCACATTTATCCTTTTAATAGTGCCAATTATGGGGGATGGGGGGGGGGGGGGGGCGCCGAAGAATTTTTTGTCTTGGGAGAGAAAAATTTCTAGTTACGCCACTGAGGGAGAGCAAATGCTGGAATGCTGGGGGATCAGAAGTCAGCCCCAGAAGTTACAAACACTTGACCGCCGGGACTCTGAAGACACCACTGGAGCCACTGCAGCCGTCGGGAGCAGGTAAGTCACTGCTGGGCCACCAGGGACTATATGTCAACATTCTAAAACAACAATATTTCTTCACTGTCTACATGATGACTGTCAGCATATTGGTGGTCATTCCGAGTTGTTCGCTCGCAAGCTGCTTTTAGCAGCTTTGCACACGCTAAGCCGCCGCCTACTGGGAGTGAATCTTAGCATAGTAAAATTGCGAACGAAAGATTAGCAGAATTGCGAATAGACACTTCTTAGCAGTTTCTGAGTAGCTCCAGACTTACTCGGCAACTGCGATCAGTTCAGTCAGTTTCGTTCCTGGTTTGACGTCATAAACACACCCAGCGTTCGGCCAGACACTCCTCCGTTTCTTCAGACACTCCCGCGTTTTTCCCAGAAACGGCAGCGTTTTTTCACACACACCCATAAAACGGCCAGTTTCCGCCCAGAAACACCCACTTCCTGTCAATCACATTACGATCACCAGAACGAAGAAAAAACCTCGTAATGCCGTGAGTAAAATACCTAACTGCATAGCAAATTTACTTGGCGCAGTCGCAGTGCGAACATTGCGCATGCGCAATTAGCGGAAAATCGCTGCGATGCGAAGAAAATTACTGAGCGAACAACTCGGAATGAGGGCCATTGTACCCAACCCTTCACCTGTCCTCTTTAGAAGGTTTGATACATCTCCCACTGGGCCTGATTCAGATGTGGGTGGAGTGTCAGAAATCACGCAGTGTACCCATGTTCGGTAAACTGCACATGCACAATATGGGTCCTGTGACGTCACTCACAAAGTGGCTGCAGATGTCAGGTGATTGACAGTCTGCAGCCGTCTGGGGGCGTGGAGGGGGCTCCATTTCACCCCTGTGTCACCTATGTTTTGTGGGATTGCTGAGGCCAGGGTCTCCTGCTTTCAATGTAGATTTCCTGGCCTCAGCGCCAGAGTTAGTCAGCAGGCCAATGCTGTGGCAGCGTGATCTAGTGCTGCATCCTTGAACGCAGCAGAGGATCACACATACATGCAGGAGGCGTCTACTTATCCCAGACGCCTCGTGCTGCATTACCGCATCAGCGCTGCACACTCTGTCCACATCTGAATCAAGCCAGCTGTGTGCTATGTGGGGCAGTCAGGCATTGTTTTACTTATTATGATCAGCATCATGCAGTACAGAACATTGACACAGCTTTTGAGGACTTGATGGCTTTTTGCCTTGCCAACCAATCACGGCCAATCTTCAGTGTAAGTATGAGTGGAAGCATAGCTGCTCTCACGTGGGTGCACTCAGGGAAGAGCAGATAATGGGCTAACATCTGAGGCAGGGGCGTCAGAACGTTTTTAGGTTGGGGGGGCAAGATATAATCTCATTTTGGCGCCCCTAAATTGCTTAATTGCTAAAGGCCAGATCCACATGAAATACAGTGAGAAGGCCAGATCCACACTAAATTCCCACACCCAGAAAAGCATACTTTTTTTTGGCTGCCTCATGTACAGATGTAGCCACACTCATCATCCCGACATGGAGGGCGTGGCTAGTGTGCCCGCATCTATGGCATGCGCGCCATAGACTTCAATGGTGCAATTGCTGGCTGCAACTAGTTGCAGCACGGCATACTCTGCAGCTTGCCGCGATGCGTATGCCCATGCATATGCATCGTGGCAACGATGAGCGTGGCTACATCTGATTGTATGATGTCACTTCAGCTCTCCCACGTCACTCTAGTTTCTCACCACGTGCCCCATGTAGAAGGGAAAGTAGATCAAGCACTAGCAGTGACCAGTGCAGTGCTGGCGACGAGGTGACTGATAGTAGTGGCCGTGGGAGTTACAGGGAGGGCGAGGGCACGGAAGCTGAGGGAGAGTTACAGTGAGGGTGAGGGCACTGATGTCAACAGCGAGCTAGAAGGAGTGTGAGGGTAGGGTCGCTGACAGGGGAGTTAGAGGGAGGGTAAGGGCTGGGTCCCTGAGGGGGAGTTACAGGGAAGGTGAGGGCAGGGGCGCTGACGGGGAGTTACATTGAGGGCAGGGATGCTGATGGGGAATTACAGGAAGGGTGAGTGCATGGACATTGATGGGGTGTTAAAGGGAGGGTGAAGGCAGGGGCACTGAGGGGGCAGTTACAGGGAGGTAGAAGGCAGGGGCACCGAGGGAGGCCTTACAGGGAGAGTGAAGGCAGGGGCCTAAAAAAATAGCTTTATTAGAATAAATAAAATACTCTAAATCCAAGTGTGGATTAAACATTTATATACAAACTATAAACTACGGAGAGCCACCCCCCCAACCAGTGCCATAACTAGACATTTTAGCGCTGTGTGCAAGAAACAGCATCAGCGCCCATCCCCATTATTTAAAATAGGGTCAGTGCATGGTAGAAATGCGTGCCAAAACTATAGGGGTGTGGCTTCATGGGGAAGGGGCGAGGCCACAAATAAGAATTTACTTACCGATAATTCTATTTCTCGTAGTCCGTAGTGGATGCTGGTAACTCCATAAGGACCATGGGGAATAGCGGCTCCGCAGGAGACTGGGCACAAAAAGTAAAAGCTTTAGACTAGCTGGTGTGCACTGGCTCCTCCCCCTATGACCCTCCTCCAAGCCTCAGTTAAGATACTGTGCCCGGACGAGCGTACATAATAAGGAAGGATCTTGAATCCCGGGTAAGACTCATACCAGCCACACCAATCACACCGTACAACTCGTGATCTGAACCCAGTTAACAGTATGATAACCGTAGGAGCCTCTGAAAAGATGGCTTCCAACAATAAACAACCCGATTTTTTTGTAACAATAACTATATACAAGTATTGCAGACAATCCGCACTTGGGATGGGCGCCCAGCATCCACTACGGACTACGAGAAATAGAATTATCGGTAAGTAAATTCTTATTTTCTCTGACGTCCTAGTGGATGCTGGGAACTCCGTAAGGACCATGGGGATTATACCAAAGCTCCCAAACGGGCGGGAGAGTGCGGATGACTCTGCAGCACCGAATGAGAGAACTCCAGGTCCTCCTCAGCCAGGGTATCAAATTTGTAGAATTTAGCAAACGTGTTTGCCCCTGACCAAGTAGCTGCTCGGCAAAGTTGTAAAGCCGAGACCCCTCGGGCAGCCGCCCAAGATGAGCCCACCTTCCTTGTGGAATGGGCTTTTACAGATTTTGGCTGTGGCAGGCCTGCCACAGAATGTGCAAGTTGAATTGTACTACAAATCCAACGAGCAATCGTCTGCTTAGAAGCAGGAGCACCCAGCTTGTTGGGTGCATACAGTATAAACAGCGAGTCAGATTTTCTGACACCAGCCGTCCTGGAAACATATATTTTCAGGGCCCTGACTACGTCCAGCAACTTGGAGTCCTCCAAGTCCCTAGTAGCCACAGGTACCACAATAGGTTGATTCATGTGAAAAGCTGAAACCACCTTAGGGAGAAATTGAGGACGAGTCCTCAATTCCGCCCTATCCGAATGAAATATCAGGTAAGGGCTTTTATAGGATAAAGCCGCCAATTCTGATACGCGCCTGGCTGAAGCCAGGGCCAACAGCATTACCACTTTCCATGTGAGATATTTCAAATCCACTGTGGCAAGTGGTTCAAACCAATGTGATTTTAGGAACCCTAAAACTACATTGAGATCCCAAGGTGCCACTGGAGGCACAAAAGGAGGCTGTATATGCAGTACCCCTTTTACAAACGTCTGAACTTCAGGCACTGAAGCCAGTTCTTTCTGGAAGAAGATCGACAGGGCCGAAATTTGAACCTTAATGGATCCTAATTTTAGGCCCATAGACAATCCTGCTTGCAGGAAATGTAGGAAACGACCCAGTTGAAATTCCTCCGTAGGGGCCTTCTTGGCCTCACACCACGCAACATATTTTCGCCAAATGCGATGATAATGTTTTGCAGTTACATCCTTCCTGGCCTTGATCAGGGTAGGGATGACTTCATCTGGAATGCCCTTTTCCTTCAGGATCCGGCGTTCAACCGCCATGCCGTCAAACGCAGCCGCGGTAAGTCTTGGAACAGACAAGATCCCTGCTGGAGCAGGTCCTTCCTTAGAGGTAGAGGCCACGGGTCCTCCGTGAGCATCTCTTGCAGCTCCGGGTACCAAGTTCTTCTTGGCCAATCCGGAGCCACGAGTATCGTTCTTACTCCTCTCCTTCTTATGATTCTCAGTACTTTTGGTATGAGAGGAAGAGGAGGGAACACATATACCGACTGGAACACCCACGGAGTTACCAGAGCGTCCACCGCTATTGCCTGAGGGTCCCTTGACCTGGCGCAATATCTGTCCAGTTTCTTGTTGAGACGGGACGCCATCATGTCCACCTTTGGTTTTTCCCAACGGTTTACAATCACTTGGAAGACTTCTGGATGAAGTCCCCACTCCCCCGGGTGGAGGTCGTGTCTGCTGAGGAAGTCTGCTTCCCAGTTGTCCACTCCCGGAATGAACACTGCTGACAGTGCTATCACATGATTTTCCGCCCAGCGGAGAATCCTTGCAGCTTCTGCCATTGCCCTCCTGCTTCTTGTGCCGCCCTGTCTGTTTACGTGGGCGACAGCCGTGATGTTGTCCGACTGGATCAATACCGGTTGACCCTGAAGCAGAGGCCTTGCTTGACTTAGGGCATTGTAAATGGCCCTTAGCTCTAGGATATTTATGTGAAGAGACGTTTCCATGCTTGACCACAAGCCCTGGAAATTTCTTCCCTGTGTGACTGCTCCCCAGCCTCTCAGGCTGGCATCCGTGGTTACCAGCATCCAATCCTGAATGCCGAATCTGCGGCCCTCTAGAAGATGAGCCTTCTGTAACCACCACAGGAGAGATACCCTTGTCCTTGGAGATAGGGTTATCCGCTGATGCATCTGAAGATGCGATCCGGACCATTTGTCCAGCAGATCCCACTGAAAAGTTCTTGCATGGAATCTTCCGAATGGAATCGCTTCGTAAGAAGCCACCATTTTTCCCAGGACTCTTGTGCACTGATGCACTGACGCTTGTCCTGGTTTTAGGAGGTTCCTGACTAGCTCGGATAACTCCCTGGCCTTCTCCTCCGGGAGAAACACCTTTTTCTGGACTGTGTCCAGAATCATCCCTAGGAACAGTAGACGTGTTGTCGGAATCAGCTGTGATTTTGGGATATTTAGAATCCACCCGTGCTGACGTAGCACTACCTGAGATAGTGCTACTCCGACCTCTAACTGTTCCCTGGACCTTGCCCTTATCAGGAGATCGTCCAAGTAAGGGATAATTAATATGCCTTTTCTTCGAAGAAGAATCATCATTTCGGCCATTACCTTGGTAAAGACCCGTGGTGCCGTGGACAATCCAAACGGCAGCGTCTGAAACTGATAATGACAGTTTTGTATCACAACACTGAGGTACCCTTGGTGAGAAGGGTAGATTGGGACATGGAGATAAGCATCCTTGATGTCTAGAGATACCATATAGTCCCCTTCTTCCAGGTTCGCTATCACTGCTCTGAGTGACTCCATCTTGAATTTGAACCTTTTTATGTAAGTGTTCAAAGATTTTAGATTTAAAATTGGTCTCACCGAGCCGTCCGGCTTCGGTACCACAAACAGCGTGGAATAATACCCCTTTCCCTGTTGTAGGAGGGGTACCTTGATTATCACCTGCTGGGAATACAGCTTGTGAATAGCTTCCAATACTGCCTCCCTGCCGGAGGGAGACGTTGGTAGAGCAGACTTCAGGAACCGGCGAGGGGGAGACGTCTCGAATTCCAATTTGTACCCCTGTGATACTACCTGCATGATCCAGGGGTCCACTTGCGAGTGAGCCCACTGCGCGCTGAAATTCTTGAGACGGCCCCCCACCGTGCCCGAGTCTGCTTGCAGAGCCCCAGCGTCATGCTGAGGACTTGGCAGAAGCGGGGGAGGGCTTCTGCTCCTGGGAAGAGGCTGCATGGTGCAGTCTTTTTCCCCTTCCTCTGCCCCGGGGCAGGAATGAGCGGCCTTTTTCCCTCTTGCCCTTATAGGGACGAAAGGACTGGGTTTGAAAAGACGGTGTCTTTTTCTGCTGAGAGGTGACCTGGGGTAAAAAGGTGGATTTTCCAGCCGTTGCTGTGGCCACCAGGTCCGATAGACCGACCCCAAATAACTCCTCCCCTTTATACGGCAATACTTCCATATGTTGTTTGGAATCCGCATCACCTGACCACTGTCGTGTCCATAACGTTCTTCTGGCAGAAATGGACATCGCACTTACTCTAGATGCCAGGGTGCAAATATCCCTCTGTGCATCTCGCATATATAGTAATGCATCCTTTAAATGCTCTATAGTTAATAATATACTGTCCCTATCCAGGGTATCAATATTTTCAGTCAGGGAATCCGACCAAGCCACTCCAGTGCTGCACATCCAGGCTGAGGCGATCGCTGGTCGCAGTATAACACCGGTATGTGTGTATATACCTTTTAAGATATTTTCCAGCCTTCTATCAGCTGGTTCCTTGAGAGCGGCCGTATCAGGAGACGGTAACGCCACTTGTTTTGATAAGCGTGTGAGCGCCTTATCTACCCTAGGGGGTGTTTCCCAACGTGCCCTAACCTCTGGCGGGAAAGGGTATAGTGCCAATAATTTATTAGAAATCAGCAGTTTTTTATCGGGGGAAACCCACGCTTTATCACACACCTCATTTAATTCATCTGACTCAGGAAAAACCACTGGTAGTTTTTTCACACCCCACATAATACCCTTTTTTGTGGTACTTGTAGTGTCAGAAATGTTCAATGCCTCCTTCATTGCCGTGATCATGTAACGTGTGGCCCTACTGGACATTACGTTTGTCTCGTCACCGTCGACACTGGATTCAGTATCCGTGTCAGGGTCTGTGTCGACCATCTGAGGTAACGGGCGTTTTAGCGCCCCTGACGGTGTCTGAGACGCCTGAACAGGCACTAATTGATTTGTCGGCTGTCTCATGTCGTCAACAGTTTTTTGCAAAGTGCTGACATTGTCACGTAATTCTTTAATTACTACCATCCAGTCAGGTGTCGACTCCCTAGGGGGTGACATCACTAACACAGGCAATTGCTCTGCTTCCACATCATTTTCCTCCTCATACATGTCGACACAATCGTACCGACACCCAGCACACACACAGGGAATGCTCTGATAGAGGACAGGACCCCACTAGCCCTTTGGGGAGACAGAGGGAGAGTTTGCCAGCACACACCAGAACGCTATATATATATATACAGGGATAACCTTATATAAGTGTTACTCCCTGTTATAGCTGCTGTATTTATATATTAGCTGCCAATAGTGCCCCCCTCTCTGTTTTACCCTGTTTCTGTAGTGCAGGACTGCAGGGGAGAGTCAGGGAGCCGTCCTTCCAGCGGAGCTGTGAAAGAAAATGGCGCTTGTGTGCTGAGGAGAAAGGCTCCGCCCCCTTCACGGCGGCCTTTTCTCCCGCTTTTTTCAGGAAACTGGCAGGGGATAAATGCATCCATATAGCCCAGGAGCTATATGTGATGCATTTTTTTTAGCCATATAAGGTTTTTATATCGTTTTTATTGCGTCTCAGGGCGCTCCCCCCCAGCGCCCTGCACCCTCAGTGACCGGAGTGTGAAGTGTGCTGAGAGCAATGGCGCACAGCTGCAGTGCTGTGCGCTACCTTATTTGAAGACAGGAACGTCTTCTGCCGCCGCTTTCTCCGGACCTCTTCGCTCTTCTGGCTCTGTAAGGGGGCTGGCGGCGCGGCTCCGGGACCCATCCAGGCTGAACCTGTGATCGTCCCTCTGGAGCTAATGTCCAGTAGCCAAGAAGCCCAATCCACTCTGCAGTCAGGTGAGTTCGCTTCTTCTCCCCTTAGTCCCACGATGCAGTGAGCCTGTTGCCAGCAGGACTCACTGAAAATAAAAAACCTATTTAAACTTTTACTTCTAAGCAGCTCAGGAGAGCCACCTAGCTTGCACCCTTCTCGGCCAGGCACAAAAATCTAACTGAGGCTTGGAGGAGGGTCATAGGGGGAGGAGCCAGTGCACACCAGCTAGTCTAAAGCTTTTACTTTTTGTGCCCAGTCTCCTGCGGAGCCGCTATTCCCCATGGTCCTTACGGAGTTCCCAGCATCCACTAGGACGTCAGAGAAAAATAATACGAATTCATATTACGCTGCACAGTAGTCTCCATTATTCAAATTATGCTGCACAGTGTCGCCACTTACACACATTACACCAGGTAGAGCCCCTGTCACACATTACTCCAGGTTGAGCCCCTGTCACACATTACGCCAGGTAGAGCCCCTGTCACACATTACCCCAGGTAGAGCCCCTGTCATACTGTACATTACAGCAGGTAGAGTCCCCTTTTACACATTACGTCAGGTAGAGTCCCCTTTTACACATTACGGCAAGTAGAGCCCCCTTTTACACATTACGCCAGGTAGAGCCCCTGTCACACATTATGGCAGAGTCCCATTTTACACATTACTGCTGGTAGAGCCCTCTTTTACACATTATGGCAAGTAGAGCCCCCTTTTACACATTACGGCAGGTAGAGTCCCCTTTTACACATTACGGCAGGTAGCGTCCCCTTTTACACATTATGGCAAGTAGAGCCCCCTTTATACATTATGGCAGGTGGAGCCCCCTTTTACACATTACACCAGGTAGAACCCCTTTTACACATTACACCAGGTAGAGCTCCTATCACACATTACAGCAGGTAGAGTCCCCTTTTACACATTACGGCAGGTAGAGTCCCCTTTTACACATTACACCAGGTAGAGCCCCTATCACACATTACACCAGGTAGAGTCCCCTTTTACACATTACACCAGGTAGAGTCCCCTTTTTCCACATTACAGCAGGTAGAGTACCCTTTTTACACATTACAGCAGGTAGAGTCCCCTTTTACACATTACAGCAGGTAGAGTCCCCTTTTACACATTATGGCAGGTAGAGTCCCCTTTTACACATTATTGCAGGTAGAGTCACGAGAGAGAGAGAGAGAGAGGGGAAAGGAGAGAGAGGGAAAGGAAAGAGATATGGTTGGGAGGAAGAAAAACAGCAAGGTAGAGAGAGAGGGGTAGAGCACATGGGACACACACACGCATGCACAGACACAAAACACACACACTACCTATGTGACGATGGCAGCGGCTCCCGGCATTTCCTGCCGGGCTCCTGGCATCCCCTGTGCAGCTCCCTGCAAGGAGGAGGCGTGGCTCTGGCCCAGGCTGGTGCAGGGACGCTGTTGCACTAGAGGGGATGAGAGGGGCAGAGCACACGGGGAGATCGAGCAGCGCTGCTGGCTATAATGTACAGCAGCAGCTGTGCATCTGGCAGAGGAGCCGAGCGAAACGCTACTGTTATAGCGGGCAGCACTGCAGCTGATGGTGGTCAACCGTGGTGGATGTGGATGGTGCGCCCACAGCTCAAATGTGCTGTGTGCGAAGCACCATCCGCCCACACCTAGATATGTGCCCGTGGGGAGGTACTGGCAGAGGTGGGGAGGAACTGACAGAGGGGGTAGGCACTGGTATAGAGGGGGAGGCATAGGCAGAGGGGGGGGGGATGTAGATGAAGAGGGAGGAACCGGAATATAGGGGGGGGGGGCACCAGCAGAAAGAAAGGAGGCATTGGCAGAAAGGGGGGGGGGCACTGGCAAAAAAGGGGGGAATGAAATTTACAGTGGCAGAGGGGAAAGGCACTGGTAGAGGAAGAAGGAGGCACTGGCAGGGGAAGGCACTGACAGGAAGGAGGCACTACCAGAGATGGGGAGGCACTGGCACAGAGGTAGGGAGGCACTGACACTGTCACCAAAACCACTTACGAATTCCTTGGACTTCTCTCCCCTTACCTCCTGACTCTCCGCTTATTCTCATCTTTTGTGGGAACCGAAGGGCCTCCTCCATAGCTACCTCCCCCGGGCTGGCAGATCACGCTCCCTGGGGACCTCGCTCAAGGCCTGACAGGGAGTGCTAAAACCTAATCCCTACAAATGCAGTGGCTGCCGTAATCCCGCGGGCCGCGACTGCTCACACCAGGAAATAAGTATGTGCATCACTGCATCGGACCCGGGACCCGACACGGTAGATCAATCACATGGCCGGGCACTGCAATACTTGCGCGGCGCGCCGGCCGCTGCTGCTGTGATAGCCGCTGGCAGCAGCGGCAACAACAGGCAGGACAGAGCGGCGGCAGGAAAGTGCGGCTCTATCAGTAAGGAGGCAGGGGGAGCGCTTTTGATGCTGCCGGCGCCACTGCTGCACGGAGCGGAGGATGTAATGTGCGGTCTTTCATCTGACCGCACATTTTTGCTCCTCCTGTGCATGATCGGCGCCTCTCTATGTTTGGGGGGGGGGGGGCAGCTCTGATCTGAGGGTTCAATGATGTAGGTTGGAAGAGTCTGTAATATGGGGAAGTGAAAGTCCTGCGCTGGGGTAAGTGGGAGTGAGATGAGGAGGATGTGGGACTATGATGTGGGACAATAGGGCAGATGTATTAACCTGGAGAAGTGATAAAGCCGTGATAAGTGCAATGTGATAACGCACCAGCCAATCATTACGGATTTGAAAAATGACAGGAGCTGATTGGCTGATACATTATTACCTTCCCCTTATCGCTTCTTTATCCCTTCTCCAGGCTTAATACATCTGGCCCAGTGTGAGCTGTAGGTGATGTCTACCTATACGTTTCCTGACCTTACATCACTGTGAGAGGGGCTACGGGCAACACAAGGTATCTAGTAGTGAAGAAGGCATATTTCGGGCAGTATGGATGGTGTATGGTTAGCCTTACTGCCTCACAGCACTGAGGTCATGGTTTCGATTCCCACCATGGCACTAACTGTGTGGAGTTTGTATATTCTCCCTGTACTTGCGTGGACTTCCTCCGGGTACTCCGCTTTCCTCCCACAATCCAAAAATATATACTGGTAGGTTAATTGGCTCCCAACAAAAACAAACAAACAAACAAACAAACAAAATTAACCCTAGTGTGAATGTGTGTGCATGTACATGTAGTAGGGCACAGGTTCTCAAACTCGGTCCTCAGGACCCCACACGGTGCATGTTTTGCAGGTCTCCTCACAGAATCACAAGTGAAATAATTAACTCCACCTGCGGACCTTTTAAAATGTGTCAGTGAGTAATTAATACACCTGTGCACCTGCTGGGTTACCTGCAAAACATGCACTGTGTGGGGTCCTGAGGACCGAGTTTGAGAACCACTGTAGTAGGGAATATAGAGTGTAAGCTCCACTGGGGCAGGGACTGATGTGAATAGCCAAATATGCTCTGTAAAGCGCTGCGGAATATGTGTGCGCTATATAAATAACTGGTAATAAGTAGTAATAATAATGTAGGAGTGGTGTGGGGTGAGACATATTACCCGGAGTTGGAGGTAGGGGCACATAAGGTATCTAGGGGGTAATTCAGACCTGATCGCTCCTCTGCGAATGTGCAGAGGTTTGCAATCAGATAGTCGCTGTCCAGACAGAGTGAATACCTGCCCCGTGCAAGTCTGCGTACGCTGTGCAAAAATCTCTGTGAACACCGATCAGCTGCAAATCCGTTGGCAATTCACTCACCATCTAATCATTTTTCCAGTCTGTGCAGTCTCTGAGTAGCCCAGGACCTACTCCTATAGTACGACAGCAACAGGATGATCGGGGCCGGAGCTGACGTCACACCCCCTCTCTGAAAACGCTTGGGAACGCCTGCGTTTTTACTGACACAGAAACAGTCAGTTACCACCCACAAACGCCGGCTGTCAATCAACTTGCGCACGGCTAGCAATCAAAAAAGTAGCTGGATTTTTTCACAGTTTGGCACTACGATCCGTAAGCATGCGCAGTCAATCAATAATCGGCCGCCTTGCGAATTTGCACAACAGTGATCAGGTCTGTATCGGACCCCTAATTCTGAGTCACATGTAGAAATGCACACAGCAGTGTCTGTTGGCGGTCTGTGACACTATGGTAATGCCGCTACATACAGCACCCCTGTGTGTACACTCTGTGTGACTCGTGGGGTCTACGTTTGCTCTAATCTTGGTCACAGACTGTGAAACTGACAATTTTCGCCAAAAACATTTAAAAAATCATTTCCATGTTGACCTTTTTTAACCCTGTTGATTTTTAGACACAGTCGACCTCTTCACTGTCGACCTTTTTAACCAGAGTCGGCCTTAGGCATAGGCAAACTAGGCAAATGCCTATGGCATTTGGTATGTTTAGGGGCACCAGCAGCTTCTGCTGATTAAAATGATATGCGGCATGCCTATATTGTGTGTGTGACTGCGGCTGTATCTGCATACGAAATGCTATATTGCAGTGTATTCCTGGAAATCACTGTAATGTAGCATTTCGTATGCAGATACAGCCACAGTCGCACACAGAATATAGACATGTTGCATATCATTTTAATCAGCAGAAGCTGCTTGTGCATCCTAGCCACATAGTAATGCAAATAGGATGCATTTTAATAAACAAAAGGCGCCCGACGTTAGCAGAGCTGCCAGCTGACTCATGCCAGGCATCTCCTGCAGAACTAGCGGCGGTGCTAGGGTGCACCAACCAAAATCTTGCCTAGGGCATCATATTGGTTAAGGCCGGCTCTGTTTGTAACCCTCTCAATCTTCTGCTTGTCGACCATATGGGGATGACCTATTGACTGTCTGTCTAATTTGTGTAGATCTATCATACCACACCCATCTGAGGGGCACAGGGGATTGAGAATGAGGGGAAAGTGAGTGGTCAGCCTGATACAGATCTGTATCTCACCGCATGAAGCTGCATGTATTATGTATGACTAGCACTGCTTGTCAGATGGGACCACACAAACACTGAAGTGGTTGCCATAGAAATTTCAAATGCAACTATTAATAAGCCGGAGCTTGGACACGAACGAGCCTCTTGGCAGATTTTTGTGCCTTCTCTACTTTTTTTTATTTTGTGTGCCCAAGCTGTAAACTATATGGGCTCAACAGAGGCACAAATGTATATATTAGCTTAGAGACGATAGGTTTCACAACAATAGGTCTGGATACAAATGGAGCGGAGGTGTTATGAATGTCACCACATTTCATTGTACACGCAGGAAGATATATATATATATATTTTTTTTTTGCAGTTGAGCGTTTATCGCTAGTCTACGCATGCGTCTTAGTCGCACATGTGCTGCAGTTATTGCAACGGTGAGGTAGTGACAGGCAGGGAGCGTTTGGAAGGGTGTGGTGTAAGTGACCGGCGGTCCGGAGACCGTCGGTCAGCATACCGACGCCGAGATCCCGGCAACGGAATCCCAGCAGGGGGTGGCGAGTGTATCAAGCCCCGCGTGGGCTCGCTGCGCTTGCCACAGGTTCTATTCCTACTCTATGGGTGTTGTGGACACCCACGAGTAGGATTATTCCCTGTTGGTCGGCATGTCGACCACCGGGAATGTGAGGAGAGTGGGATGTAGGGGAAGGTTATGTGACCGTCGGTCTCCTGGCCGCCGGTCACATAACTACATCCCGTTTGGAGGATATAATGGGGAGTGGTGGCAAAAAGGCAGACGCGTCATGACCGTTTTGGGGCACGCCGCAACTGGGATCCCGTACACAGCTGCAATGTCTCCAGCGTCTTACTTCCTGCGGCAATACTGCGCGTCCATAGAGCTACTCTGCGCTGCTCGCACACCCTAGTTACAGCTCTGAGTGGCAGCACAGTTGGTGTAATGGTTAGCATTATTGCCTCACAGCGCTGAGGTCTTGGGTTCCGATTCCATCAAGGCCTTAACTGTGCGGGGTTTGTATGTTCTCCCCGTGTTTGCATGGGTTTACTCCGGAAAATACCAAAATATACTGGTATGTTAATTAGCATCTGTCACAAAATTTTGTGTGTCTCCATCTGAAAGGGATCATAGGAGTCTATTTACTAAGCCTTAGAGAGAGATAAAGTGGTCAGAGATTAACTACCTACCTACCTACCAACCAACCAACCAACCAACCAACCAGCTCCTGTCATTTTTCAAACACAGCCTGTAACATTGGAGTTTGGAGCTGATTGGTTGGTACTTTATTTCCATGCACTGTATCTCTCTCCAAGGCTTAGTAAATAGACACCAACATGTGTTAGCTCCATTAGGGCAGGGACTGATGTGAATGGCTGAAATATTCTCTGTAAAGCACTATGAGGGTCATTCCGAGTTGATCGCTCGTTGCCGATTTTCGCAACGGAGCGATTAAGTCTAAAATGTGCATGCGCATGGTACGCAGTGCGCATGCGCTAAGTATTTTAGCACAAAACTTAGTAGATTTACTCACGTCCGAACGAAGAATTTTCATCGTTGAAGTGATCGGAGTGTGATTGACAGGAAGTGGGTGTTTCTGGGCGGAAACTGGACGTTTTCTGGGAGTGTGCGGAAAAAACGCAGGCGTGTCAGGGAGAAACGGGGGAGTGGCTGACCGAACGCTGGGCGTGTGTGTGACGTCAAACCAGGAACGAAACGGCCTGAGCTGATCACAATGTAGGAGTAAGTCTGGAGCTACTCAGAAACTGCTAAGAGATTTCTATTCGCAATTCTGCTAATCTTTCGTTCGCAATTCTGCTAATCTTTCGTTCGCAATTCTGCTAAGCTAAGATACACTCACAGAGGGCGGCGGCCTAGCGTGTGCAATGCTGCTAAAATCTGCAAGCGAGCGAACAACTCGGAATGACCCCCAATATACGGTAATATGTGAATGCGGTGAATATGCCGACTGTTGGGATCCTGGTAGACGAAATACCGACTGAGGAATCCCGACACCTGTTGGAATCCCGACGTTGGAACTCCAAAAGGGGCAGGAGACCGACGCCGGAATCCCGATAGCCGGCATCCTGACCATTACACCAGCCGCTGGGTTAGGTTTAGGGATGGGAAGGGGGGGTTAGGCTGCGGTGGGGGGGGGGGGGGGGGTGTTAGGGTTAGGCTGCGGGGAGTGAGGGTTAGGTTTAGGTAGCGGTGATGGGGGGTTAGGTTTAGGCACCTCTGGGGGGTGGTTAGGTACAGGCACTAAAGGGGGAGGTTAGGTTTAGGCTACAGGACCAAAGGGTTAGGCTTAGGGGGTAAGGGAAAGGGGGAAGTTAGTATAGATGCAGTTCTTTGGCTCACTTACTTAACTTGTGGTGTTCAAGAATTAAGTGACCATCCGTCTTTGGGTCCGAGGGGCACATGCCCCCCCATTATAGGACTCTGGTGCTGTGGTGACTGGTGCCCCTCTCAAATATTTCGGAAGGATGAGCCTCCCTGTTTTTGATGCCCCTGGTTGTTTAGCATTATCCTGGCTTCCCTCTTATATAACCCACCATGTAACAATCAATATAAACACTCAGCCAGATTACATTAAGATACAATCCCAGCTAATATACTAGAATATAGACCAGCGCTAGCAATAGTAATCAACACACCAATATGGGTGAATAAATATAACCAGGACTCAGCGAATATATTCATAGAAATATTTTATATAAATAATAATACAATAACAATAAAAAATAATCAACACATATAAATGCATAAAGGTAAGACTAAAAAGAAAATATATATAGCCCCTTTAAAAAGCACAATTATGTATATAATGGTGCGGTGCCACAATTTCCTGTACTAGATATCCTGGTGCTACATAGTTTAAAAGTTTGTGGAACTACAAGTCCCAAGCACAGTAGATGTGAGCTCACTTGTAACATCACCTGTGCTGTTTAGGCAGTCTGGCTGGGCTATCACTCATAGGGTATAAAATACCTGCCGCTAGCATTGCGGCTTTTTCTTTACCGTCCAGGTCAAGTAATGGTGTTGGTCTTGGCTTGTGTCTGCCGCTTTGCTGGCGGTGTCTCCTCTCCCCTGCTGCTCCAATTGTAATTAGCGGACCTTGGCCAAGAGAGATATATAATGAAAAGTCCTTGTATTCACCAGCCAAAAGAGAAATATGGATATGGGCACCGTTATTACCATATAATTCCAATCTGCACTGGTCCGCTAGTGATTTCAGCAGCCTTAAGAATATAATATAAATTATTTCAAAGGATATTTTTCATATATATTAGTTGCCAGAGAGTAAGATATTTTGTTTGCACTCTCAGATAACCCTAGCACAGCCCCAGGTAATGCTAATACACCCTCCCACAGGACACCTATCTGTGGACAACTGCTCTGGTTTCTGCACCAGACAGTTTGTAGAGAGGAGGGGAGTGGGGGAGACTGTGGCCCTCATTCTGAGTTGATTGCTCGCTAGCTATTTTTTGCAGAGCAGCGATCAGATAGTCGCCGCCTCTAGGGGAGTGTATTTTCGCTTTGCAAGTGTGCGAAAGCTTGTGCAGCCGAACGGGACGAAAAAGTTTTTTGCAGTTTCTGAGTAGCCCATGACTTACTCAGCCGCTGCGATCACTTCAGCCTGTCCGGTCCCGGAATTGACGTCAGACACCCGCCCTGCAAATGCCTGCGTTTTCCCTACCACTCCCAGAAAACGGTCGGTTGACACCCATAAATGCCCTCCTCCTGTCAGTCTCCATGCGATCGGTTGTGTGAATGGATTCGTCGCTAGAAGCATTGCACAGCAACTATGCTGTTTGTACCCGTACGACGCGCGTGCGCATTGTGGTGCATACACATGCGCAGTAGTAACCTGATCGCTGCGCTGCAAAAAACGGCAGCGAACGATCAACTCAGAATGAGGGCCTTAATAAGGAGGAAAACGAAGTAGCATGAAAGTGGAGCGATAGAAAGATGTTTGATCGGTATCGGTCTCTAGGTCGACAAGACTACTTACTGTCGACCAATAATGGTCGACCTAGACACTGTCGACCTAACACTTGCCGGCCCTCCATACCACACCCGTTTGATCTGTGTTGCAGCACAAAGATGGCTGGGCCTGTATTTGGGACCAGCTATTGGTAAGTCATACCTCCAAACATTTAGAATCTTCTAAGCGGGATCTTCCTGCACGGCTCCGAAAAGGGGCATGGCCTTAGGGGGAAGGGGGCGTGGCTTTGCGGCAATGCCGCGCCTCCCATTTCATCACAGGGGAGGCATGGCCAGCGCTCTGTGAGCTGCTGGCCATGCCCCCAGTCCTTCTGTCTCGTACATGCGCACAGCGTCTACTTACCGCTGCTCTGCTAAGCAGGGCGGTGAGTACAGGAGCCTCCCAACTGCCCCCTCCAACCGCTCGACACTGCGGCCCGCGGGTGGGACAGCATGATAGTCCCAAAAAAAAGGGACTGTCCCGTGAAAATCGGGACAGTTGGGAGGTATGGGTAAGCAGCGCAACCTAGGCCCTCACCAATGTCCACGGAGGTTAGACCACCACAGTGATCTGACTCTGAAGCCATACTCAAAGCAAACGTGCCCAAGGGAACTTGCTGCAGAGGTCTGGCAGACCATGGCGGGCACAGACACATGAGAGGTGTAGGAAGAACATGCCAAGGTTTATTAAATAAGCATTGGAAACAGATAAAGTGGAGAGAGATAAAGGGGCCGATTCAGACCTGATCGCTGCTGTGCGTTTTCGCACAGCAGACGATCAGGTCTGAATTGCGCATGCATATGCACCGCAATGCGCAGGTGCAATGGTCCGCAGCGAACGCAAGGAGATTGACTGGAAGAGGGCGTTTGTGGGTGGCAACTGACCGTTTTTGAGGAGTGTCCGGAAAAACGCAAGAGGGACCAAGCGTTTGGAGGGAGGTATGCTGACGTCAGCTCCGGCCCCGATCTTCGCAGCAGCTGAGTAAATCCTGGGCTGTGCAGAGACTGCGCAAGTGATTGTTTGTGCAGCTCTCCTGCACATGTGATCGCACCCCTGCACAGCGAATTCCCCCTCCCCCTGTAAGCGGCGACTACCTGACCGCAGGGATGTAAAAAACGCACCCTAGCGAGCAGGTCTGAATTACCCGCAAAGTAGCAGCCAATCAGCTCCTAACTGCCATGTTACAGGTTTAATTTAAAAAATGACAGGAGTTGGTTGGTTGGCACTTTATCTCTCTCCATGGCTTAGCAAATAGACCCCTTAGAATGAATACACAATTATAAAATACTACTATAAATGTACTCTCATTGTAATTGGTCCCATTGGCAATCCAGACAATGGGCCCAATTCAGATCTGACCGCTAGGGTGCGTTTTATCAAACTACTGCATATGCACCGCAAGGCGCATGCGCATCTCCACACAGCGACAGGATTGTGCGTAAATGTAGATTGCACAGCTGTTTGCAAGGTGATTGACAGGAAGAGGGCGTTTGTGGGTGGTAACTGCCCGTTGTCACGGAGTGTCAGGAAAAACACATGCATTCCCAGGCGTTTTTACAGTGGGTGTGTGACGTCAGCTTCGGACCCAATCAGCCTGTTTGTAGGAGTAAGTCCTGGGCTACGCACAGACTGCACACTTGCACGGGGCAAATTTTTACTCTCCATGGGCGGTGACGGTCTGATCGCAGGACAGTGTAATTTGCAGGACAGTGTGATCAGGTCTGAATTAGGCCCAATGTCTCCCTTTCTGGAAAGAATGTGGAATGGGTTTCATTTCCTTTCACATACAATATGGGGGGGTCATTCCGAGTTGATCGCACGTAGCAACTTTTTGCTGCTGGTGCAATCAACTAGACGCCACCTATGGGGGAGTGTATTTTGGCATAGCAGGGCTGCGATCGCTTGTGCAGACCTGCTATGCTAAAAAAGTTTCAAGTTAAACAAGACCAGGGCTGCAGTTACTCACCCAGTGATGAAGGTCCCGGTCCTGACGCCAGACATCCGCCCTCCAAACGCCTCAACACGCCTGTGTTGGACTCACCACGCCTGGAAAACAGTGAGTATCTGCCCCGGAACACCTCCCGCCTGGCCTTCTTCTTGCGATCGCCGCTGCGATCACATTTCTCGCTGGCGTCGTCGTTGTCCGCCAGGCAACAATGCGTGTGCGCAATACGTCCGCAGCGCATGTGCATTTCCGACCCGTTTGCACAGCAGCAAAGAACCGCTGCGTGCGAACGGGTCGGAATGACCCCCATGGTTGGGAATGTACAAATCTCTCAGTATGGGAAAACAATACTCAATATGATGGAACCCATCACTATCTTCACCCATGTTAATCCCTTGATACTACTTCTGAATAAGACCGTACCCATCAGCGGCGGCTCCAGAGATGGGGCAACAGCGCAGTCCAAAATTCAAATAGAGAGGTCACAACCAGGGGCATAAAGAGCTATAGCCCTCATTCCGACTTGATCGCTAGCTGCCGTTGTTCGCTGCGTAGCGATCATTAAAAAAAAATAAAAAATAAGATTTTAAACCTACCGGTAAATCTTTTTCTCGTAGTCCGTAGAGGATGTTGGGTACTCCGTAAGGACCATGGTGATAGACGGGCTCCGCAGGAGACATGGGCACTTTAAGAAAGACTTTGACTCTGGGTGTGCACTGGCTCCTCCCTCTATGCCTCTCCTCCAGACCTCAGTTAGATAAACTGTGCACAGAGGAGACGGACAGTACGAGGAAAGGATTTTTGTTAATCCAAGGGCAAGATTCATACCAGCCCACACCAATCACACCGTATAACTTGTGATACACGAACCAGTTAACAGTATGAAAAACAACATAGCATCAGTCCAAGACCGATGAAACTATAACATAACCCTTATGTAAGCAAAACTATATACAAGTCTTGCAGAAGTAGTCCGCACTTGGGACGGGCGCCCAGCATCCTCTACGGACTACGAGAAAAAGATTTACCGGTAGGTTTAAAATCTTATTTTCTCTTACGTCCTAGAGGATGCTGGGGACTCCGTAAGGACCATGGGGATTATACCAAAGCTCCCAAATGGGCGGGAGAGTGCGGATGACTCTGCAGCACCGATTGAGCAAACAGGAGGTCCTCCTCAGCCAGGGTATCAAACTTGTAGAACTTTGCAAAGGTGTTTGAACCCGACCAAGTAGCAGCTCGGCATAGTTGCAGTGACGAGACCCCTCAGGCAGCCGCCCAAGACGAGCCCACCTTCCTAGTGGAATGGGCCTTAACAGATTTTGGTAACGGCAATCCAGCCGTAGAATGCGCCTGCTGAATTGTGTTACAGATCCAGCGAGCAATAGTCTGCTTTGAAGCAGGGGCGCCAACCTTGTTGGCCGCATACAGGACAAACAGTGCTTCTGTTTTTCTGACTCTAGCCGTTCTGGCCACGTAAATTTTCAAAGCCCTGACTACATCAAGGAACTCGGAATCCTCAAAGTCTCGCGTAGCCACAGGCACCACAATAGGTTGGTTCATATGAAAAGATGACACCACCTTAGGCAAGAATTGAGGACGGGTCCGCAATTTCGCTCTATCCATATGGAACACTAGATAGGGGCTTTTATGAGACAAAGCCGCCAATTCCGACACTCGCCTAGCCGAAGCCAAGGCTAACAACATGACTACTTTCCAAGTGAGATATTTTAACTCCACCGTTTTAAGTGGTTCAAACCAGTGCGACTTAAGGAAACTCAACACCACGTTAAGGTCCCAAGGCGCCACTGGAGGTACAAAAGGAGGTTGAATATGCAGCACTCCCTTCACAAAAGTCTGTACTTCTGGGAGAGAAGCCAATTCTTTTTGAAAGAAAATGGATAAGGCCGAAATCTGAACCTTAATGGAGCCTAATTTTAGGCCCATATTCACTCCAGTTTGTAGGAAGTGAAGGAAACGGCCCGGATGGAATTCTTCCGTAGGAGCATTCCTGGCCTCACACCAAGCAACATATTTTCGCCATATATACGGTGATAATGTTTAGCTGTCACGTCCTTCCTAGCCTTTATCAGAGTAGGAATGACCTCATCCGGAATGCCCTTTTCCGCTAGGATCCGGCGTTCAACCGCCATGCCGTCAAACGCAGCCGCGGTAAGTCTTGGAACAGACAGGGCCCCTGTTGCAACAGGTCCTGTCATAGAGGAAGAGGCCACGAATCTTCTGTGAGCATTTCCAGCAGATCTGGATACCAGGTCCTTCATGGCCAATCTGGAACAATGAGAATTGTCTGTACTCCTCTTTTCCTTATTATTCTCAACACCCTTGGGATGAGAGGAAGAGGAGGAAACACATAGACCGACTGGAACACCCACGGTGTCACTAGGCCGTCTACAGCTACCGCCTGAGGGTCTTTTGATCTGGCGCAATACCTCTGTAGCTTTTTGTTGAGGCGGGATGCCATCATGTCTATTTGGGGCAGTCTCCACTGACTTGCAATTTGTGTGAAGACTTCCTGATGAAGTCCCCACTCTCCTGGATGCAGGTCGTGTCTGCTGAGGAAGTCTGCTTTCCAGTTGTCCACTCCCGGAATGAACACTGCTGATAGTGCGCTTACATGATTTTCCGACCAGCGAAGAATCCTGGCGGCTTCCGCCATTGCCACTCTGCTCCTTGTGCCGCCTTGGCAGTTTACATGAGCCACTGCGGTGATATTGTCTGACTGGATCAGAACTGGTCTGTCGCGAAGTAAGGTCTCCGCTTGACGTAGGGCGTTGTATATGGCCCTCAGTTCCAGGATGTTGATGTGAAGACAAGTCTCTTGACTTGACCAAAGACCTTGGAAGTTTCTTCCCTGTGTGACTGCTCCCCAACCTCGGAGGCTCGCGTCCGTGGTCACCAGGATCCAGTCCTGAATGCCGAACCTGCGGCCTTCTAGAAGGTGAGCACTCTGCAGCCACCACAGGAGAGATACCCTGGCTCTGGGGGACAGGGTGATCAACTGATGAATTTGTAGATGTGACCCGGACCACTTGTCCAGTAGGTCCCATTGGAAAGTCCTCGCATGGAACCTGCCGAAGGGAATGGCTTCGTATGATGCCACCATCTTTCCCAGGACTCAAGTGCAGTGATGCACTGACACCTGTTTTGGCTTCAATAAGTTCCTGACCAGAGTCATGAGTTCCTGAGCTTTTTCCATCGGAAGATAAACTCTTTTCTGGTCTGTATCCAGAATCATGCCCAAGAAAGTCAGACAAGTCGTAGGAACCAACTGCGACTTCGGGATACTGAGTATCCAGCCGTGTTGCTGTAACACCTTCAGTGAAAG
Source organism: Pseudophryne corroboree (assembly GCF_028390025.1). NCBI lineage: Eukaryota > Metazoa > Chordata > Amphibia > Anura > Myobatrachidae > Pseudophryne > Pseudophryne corroboree. The sequence continues at coordinate 861,038,248 of NC_086447.1, forward strand.
TGAGATGCTGTTCAGCAATTTCTCTCTTGATCTCGCTTTTATGAGGAGATTGTCCAAGTACGGGATAATTGTGACACCTTGCTTGCGCAGGAGCACCATCATTTCCGCCATCACCTTGGTGAAAATCCTCGGGGCCGTGGAAAGCCCAAACGGCAACGTCTGAAACTGGTAATGAGTCTAATGACAATCCTGTACCGCAAATCTCAGGTACGCCTGATGAGGTGGATATATGGGAACATGAAGGTATGCATCCTTTATGTCCAGAGATACCATAAAATCCCCCCCTTCCAGGCTGGCGATGACCGCTCCTAGAGATTCCATCTTGAACTTGAACCTTTTCAAGTATAGGTTCAGGGATTTTAAATTTAAAATGGGTCTGACCGAACCATCCGGTTTCAGGACCACAAAGAGGGTTGAGTAATATCCCCTCCCTTGTTGAAGCAGGGGAACCTTAACCACCACCTGTTGCAGATACAATTTGTGAATTGCATTTAACACTATCTCCCTTTCTGGGGGAGAGGCTGGTAGGGCCGATTTGAAAAACCGGCGAGGAGGCACCTCTTCGAATTCCAGTTTGTAACCCTGGGAAACAATTTCTATTGCCCAGGGGTCCACCTATTAGTGAACCCAGATGTGGCTGAAAACTCGAAGACTTGCCCCCACTGGGGCGGACTCCTGTAGCGGAGCCCCAGCGGCATGCGGTGGATTTTGTAGAGACCGGGGAGGACTTCTGTTCCTGGGAACTAGATGTGTTGTGCAGCTTTTTTCCTCTGCCCTTACCTCTGGCAAGAAAGGACGCACCTCGTACTTTCTTGTTTCTTTGTGATCGAAAGGACTGCATTTGATAATGTGGCGCTTTCTTAGGCTGTGAGGGAATATAAGGCAAAAAATTTGATTTACCAGCTGTAGCTGTGGAGACCAGGTCCGAGAGACCTTCTCCAAACAATTCCTCACCCTTGTAAGGTAAAACCTCCATATGCCTCTTTGAGTCGGCATCACCTGTCCATTGCCGGGTCCATAGGACTCGTCTAACAGAAATTGACATAGCGTTGATTCTAGAACCCAGTAGACTAATGTCTCTTTAAGCATCTCTCATATATAGGACAGCATCTTTTATATGCCCTAGGGTCAATAAAATGGTATCCTTATCTAGGGTCTCAATTTCCGCTGATAAGGAATCTGTCCATGCCTGCATCCTACCTTACTGGAGTAGGAAGGGTTCCGGTATGAATGGTCAACCATGTTATGGTAGACAGTCATTAGGTCGACCACTATTGGTCGACATTGACATGGTCAACATGGACAAATGGTCGACACATGAAAATGGTCGCCGCATGAAAAGGTCGACATGAGTTTTTTTACTCTTTTTGGTGTCATTTTCTGCGTAAAGTGACGGGGAACCGCAATTAGTGTACCGCGTCCCCTCGCATGGCTCGCTTCGCAGATTACCGTTCCCATTCGTAGTCCACGTGGATCGTAAAGTATGGAAAAGTTCCACAAAATATTTTTTTTTTTTAAACTCATGTCGACCTTTTCATGTGTCGACCTTTCATGTGGCGACCATTTGATGTGTCGACCATGTCAATATCGACCAATAGTGGTCGACCATCCAAAAGGATACCAATAGGAAGTGGGTCCCTCCTCCCTATCCAGCACCATCCTACCAGTGATATTTGGGAAGATGATATTGGCCACTAGAGAGCAAAGACTCTTGCACTGGGAAGATGGTGGGAAAATTACGCCGCCGGCTACACTACAGGTACTGGGAGGGGGGGGGGGGAGGGGGGGGGGCTGCCACTGGTACCTACCAACAAATTTCTCCTTGGATACAGCCAGCTACAAGCTGGAGGGAAAAAATAGGATTTTGAATACCTACTGGTAAATCCTTTTCTATTAGTCCGTAGAGGATGTTGGGCTGCTCAAAGAACCATGGGGTATAGATGGGATCCGCAGGAGACATGGGCACTTTAAGACTTTCAAAAGGGGCGTGACCTGGCTCCTCCCTCTATATCCCCCACCAGACTCAGTTTGGAACTGTGCCCGGCGAGACGGACATTTCGAGGAAAGGAATTAACAACAAAGGTGAGCACAACACCAGCTCACGCCATAAGCATGCCGTACAACATGGCAGATAACTGAATACATGTCAACGGACATGAACAAGATTCAGCAAGAAGCTGAAAAAAAAACAAGCATAACACCAACTGTGTTTAATCAAAACTACACTGCAGAAACAGTACGCACTGGGACGGGCGCCCAACATCCTCTACGGACTCATAGAAAAGGATTTACCGGTAGGTATTCGAAATCCTATTTTCTATTTCGTCCTAAAGGATGTTGGGCTGCTCAAAGAATCATGGGGATTATACCAAAGCTCTAAAAACGGGCGGGAGAGTGCGGATGACTCTGCAGCACCGATAGACCAAAACTAAGGTCTTCATCGGCCAAGGTATCAAACTTGTAAAACTTAGCAAACGTGTTTGACCCCGACCAAGTAGCAGCTCGGCAAAGTTGCAATGCCGAGACACCCCGGGCAGCCGCCCAGGAGGAGCCCACCTTCCTAGTGGAATGGGCAAGCCTGCCGCGGAATGAGCCTGCTGAATTGTTTGACAAATCCAGCGTGCAATGGTCTGCTTGGAAGCAGGACATCCAATCTTATTGGGAGCGTATAAAATAAACAGAGACTCTGTTTTCCACAATGGAGCCGTTGTGGCTACATAGATTTTCAAGGCTCTGACCACATCCAGAGACTTATCCGCAGCCAAAGCGCCAGTAGCCACTGGCACCACAATAGGTTGGTTAATATGAAAAGAGGAAACCACCTTTGGCAGAAATTGTTGCCGAGTTCTTAACTCAGCACGATCTTCATGGAAGATCAAATAAGGGCTCTTGTGAGACAAGGCCGCCAACTCTGACACCCGCCTAGCGGATGCCAATGCCAATAAAATGACAACCTTCCAAGTGAGGAATTTCAACTCCACTTTACGTAAAGGTTCAAACCAATGTGACTGAAGGAATGATAACACCACGTTAAGGTCCCAAGGTGCCACAGGGGGCACAAAAGGAGGTTGGATATGCAACACCCCTTTCACAAAGGTCTGCACCTCAGGAAGTGAGGCCAGTTGTTTCTGAAAGAAAATGGACAAAGCAGAAATCTGTACTTTAATGGAGCCCAATTTAAGGTCCTCATCCACACCATTTTGTAGAAAATGGAGAAAACGGCCAAGGTCAAATTTCTCCACATGAGCTTTCTTGGACTCGCACCAGGAAATATATTTCCTCCAAATACGGTGATAGTGCTTCGACGTCACACCCTTCCTGGCCAGGATAAGAGTAGGTATGACTTCACTGGGAATACCCTTTTGGGCTAAAATCTGGCGTTCAACCGCCATGCCGTCAAACGTAGCCGCTGTAAGTCTTGATAGACGAACGGCCCCTGCTGCAGCAGGTCCTCGCGCAGAGGAAGAAGAAGCCAGGGATCGTCGACCTGTAACGGCAGAAGATCCGGGTACCAAGTTCTCCTTGGCCAGTCCGGGACCACAAGGATCGCCGGAATGCTTGTCCTTTTTAGAAGCCTCAGCACCTTTGGGATGAGAGGAACCGGAGGGAACACATACACTGAGGGGAACACCCAGGGTGTTGTCAGTGCATCCACCGCGTCCGCCTGAGGGTCCCTGGACCAAGAACAATACCTCGGAAGTTTCTTGTTGAGGCGAGACGCCATCATATCTATATGGGGAACCCCCCATCGCTTTGACAGCAGCGTGAAGACCTCCGGATAAAGGCTCTACTCTCCTGGATTTAGGTCGTGTCTGCTGAGGAAGTCCGCTTGCCAGTTGTCCACTCTCGGAATGAATATTGCAGACAGAGCGCTTGTATGCCTCTCCGCCCAGCGAAGAATCTTTGTGGCTTCTGCCATTGCCGCTCTGCTTCTTGTGCCACCTTGGCGGTTTATGTAAGCTACTGCCGTGACATTGTCCGATTGAATCAGAACCGGCAGGGCTCGAAGAAGATGTTCCGCTTGTAGAAGGCCGTTGTAAATGGCCCTCAGTTCCAGAACGTTGATGTGAAGATGGGTTTCTGGACTTGACCATCTTCCCTGGAAAGTCACCCCCAGAGTGACTGCCACCCAACCTCGGAGACTTGCATCCGTGGTCACTAAGATCCAGTCCTGGATCCCGAACCGACGTCCTGCAAGGAGGTGAGAGCTGTTGAGCCACCACAGGAGGGAGATCCTGGTGTTGGGAGATAGAATTATCTTCCGGTGCATATGCAGGTGGGATCCGGACCACTTGTCCAACAGATCCCACTGAAACACTCTGGCATGGAACCTCCCGAATTGGAGGGCCTCGTATGCCGCCACCATCTTTCCCAGCAATTGAATGCATTGATGAATGGAAACCGTTTTCGGTTTCAATAAGAGTTTTACCAAACTCTGAATTTCCAGAGCTATCTCCACAGGGAGAAAAACCTTCAGCTGGACCGTGTCTAGAATCATGCCCAAAAACGCCAAACGGGTTGTCGGGATCAACTGTGACTTTTGCAAGTTCAGGAGCCAGCCGTGCTGTTGCAGAACTGACATGGACAGTGCAATGTCCTGTAACAACTTGTCTTTGGACTTCGCCTTTATCAGGAGATCGTCCAAGTATGGGATAATTGTAACTCCTTGCCTGCGCAGGAGAACCATCATTTCTACCATTACTTTGGTCAAAATCCTCGGAGCCGTGGACAGACCAAACGGCAACGTCTGAAACTGGTAGTGCGTATCCTGGATAGCAAACCTCAGGAATCTTTGGTGAGGAGGATAAATGGGGACATGACGGTAAGCGTCCTTTATGTCCAAGGAGACCATGAACTCTCCTTCCTCCAGACTGGAGATCACCGCTCTGAGAGACTCCATCTTGAATTTGAATTTCTCTAGGAATAAGTTGAGAGATTTCAGGTTGAGAATAGGTCTCACCGAGCCGTCCGGCTTCGGCACCACGAACAGGCTTGAATAAAAGCCCTGCCCCTGCTGATCTAGGGGTACCGGGACCACAACCTGATTTAGACACAATTTTTGTACTGCACCGCAGACTAGTTCCCTTTCCTGCAGTGAAGCTGGCAAGGCTGATTTGAAAAACCGGCGAGGGGGCACGTCTTGAAACTCCAGTGTGTACCCCTGGGATACAATCTTCAACACCCAAGGGTCTAGACCCGAGCAAACCCAGACCTGACTGAAAAACCTGAGACGTGCCCCCACCTGAGCGGGTCCCTGTAATGGGGACCCCGGCGTAATGCGGTGGGTTTAGGAGGAGCCGGGGAGGACCTCTGCTCCTGGACACCCGAGGAGGCGGGTGCCCTTTTTCCTCTACCTCTACCTCTGGTAGCCAGAAAGAAGTTGCCTCGGCCCCTTCTATACTTGTTGGGCCGAAAGGAATGCATTTGATAATTTGGCTGTTTCTTTTGCTGCGTAGGAACCGAGGGTAAGAAGGTAGATTTACCCGCGGTAGCTGCTGATACTAAATCAGCAAGGCCTTCACAGAAAAGTTCTCCTCCCTTGAAGGGAAGGGATTCCATGTTCCTTTTGGAATCAGCGTCAGCATTCCACTGATGAGTCCAAAGCGCACATCTAGCCGCAATGGACATAGCATTCGCCTTAGCACTAAGGAGGCCAGCGTCACGTACAGCCTCTTTCAAGTATGCAGCTGCATCTCTCATATAACCCAGCGTCACCTGGATGGAATCTCTATCTAGATTCTCCCAATCAGAAGATAAAGTGTCTGCCCACTTTTCAATAGCACTACTGACCCACGCGGACGCAATAAGAGGCCTGAGCAACGTCCCTGTAGTAGTGAAAATAGCCTTCAGGGTAGCCTCCTGCTTACGGTCCGCTGGCTCCTTAAGAGTCGTTGACTGAGCTGCAGGGAGGGCTACCTGTTTTGACAAACGCACCAGGGCTTTGTCTACAGTGGGAGGATTCTCCCATGGGTCCCTATCCGACTTGGGAAAAGGGTATGCCACGTTGATTCTTTTAGGAATCTGAAACTTTTTATCAGGGTTATTTCTAATGCTATCAAAGACAGGTGTAATAGGGTCCTCATTAATATTCAAGATATCTTTAACAGCTACAATCATATACTGAATACTCTTAGCCAATCTTGGATCTAATCTGGAATCAGCATAATCGACATCGGGATCAGAGTCCGTGTCGGTACCTGTGTCAACTAATTGGTCAAAACTACGTTTGTGTGACCCTGCAGGGTCTTGCAACTGTAATAAAGCGTCCTCTACTGTTCTCTTCCACACCTGGGATTGAGACGCAGACTCATCAAACTTTTGATTTAATGATGTGACACTAGCATGCAAAGCATTCAAAGTATTTAACCAATCTGCAGTCGGCGGTGCCAAAACATTTGGTGTCCCCAACAAATCGTCCCCCGGAGAGGAATAATCAGCCTGCGACATGTCGACACCTGAGAAACAGCACACACACCAAGCAGTGAGGGAACACAAAGGGAAAAAGCCAGCTCACACCCCAGCGCCAAATAAGCAGGTCTGTGAACACCAAAGATGTCCCAGAGCTGTCTGCGCTTGTTTTACCTAAGTAAATATGCCCCCTCTTATGTCTGTTTAGCCCCCTGGTACTTGCTGCGAAGAGGAAGGCCCAGCGACTTCAGCTTGTGGAGGAGGAAATGGCGCCAGTGAACCGTGAGAAAGAAGCTCCGCCCCCAACATGGTGCGCTTCTTCCCGCCTTTATTATTTAATTACATGCCGGCGGGGGTTAGGGGTCAGTGCCAGGGCACTGTAGGATTAAGCCAGCCTTATATATGAGGTAATATATGCTAATATATGGAGGGATATAGAGGGAGGAGCCAGGTCACGCCCCTTTTGAAAGTCTTAAAGTGCCCATGTCTCCTGCGGATCCCGTCTATACCCCATGGTTCTTTGAGCAGCCCAGCATCCTCTAGGACGAAATAGAAAAAACGTAACGCACTGCCAACCAATGCTGCATCATGCCCCCCCTCCCACTGTGCCAACCTGGCTGTCCCAGAGTGGGCAAGTATGATGTCACAGCCTAGCGCCACACTCCAAGTCAGTAGTTGCCAACTTAAAAAGCGGGATGGACACAACTTAAAAAAGCGGGATGGACACAACTTAAAAAAGCGGGATGGACACAACTTAAAAAAGCGGGCTGGGTGGGCACTTGGTATGTGGCAGTAACAGCGGCCTATTATACAACAGACCCCATCCAACGCTAAGCTGATCATTTAAAAAAAATGATTCCATGTTCTGATTCTGTCATCTAATGCCCACTAAAACTGCAATAGAGAAATGGAAGCGATCACCAGCTGATGAAGTTACAGAGCAGCCTGATTGATGACTAAGGGGGTTATTCAGACCTGATCGCTGTTGTGTTCCCAAGGTGACCGATTATCGATCGACTGCGCATGCGTACGGATCATAGTACGTATGCGCAAGGCCAAACAGCGAAAAAATCCAGTTACTTTTTTGATCGCTATCCGTATGCAATTTGATAGACAGGTAGCGGACGTGTGGGGGTGGTAATTGGCCGTTTTCTGGGAGTGTCAGGAAAAACGGCGGCGTGCCAAGCATTTTCAGGCAGGGTGTGTGACGTCAGCTCCGGCCCCGATCAGCCTGATTCTATCGCACTGTAGGAGTAGGTCCTGGGCTACACACAGACTGGAGAAATCATTAGATGGTGAGTGAGTTGCAACCGGATTTGCAGCTGACCGGCGATCGCCGAGATTTTCGCACGCTGTAGGCAGACTTGCACAGGGCAGGCTTTCACTCTGTCTGGGCGGCGGTTTTCTGATCGCAGACCTTTGCAAATTTGCAGAGGAGCGATCAGGTCTGAAAACCCCCCTATTACCCCTTTTCCACTAGCTCAAAAAACACGGGTAAATGCACGGGGGCGCGCATTTACCCGTGTTTTTGGCAAGTGGAAAAGGGTAAACCCGGATCAAGTGACCCGTGAATCCTACCCGGCTATTTACCTGGGTAGGACACGGGAATGATCCGGGTAGGGTGTAGTGTAAACGGGAGCCGTGTCGATGCGACACGGCTCCCGTTTACACTGTATGGATGGGCAGCGCTGGGAGATCATGTGATCTCCCTGCGCCGCCCCTGCCGTGTAGCTAGAAGCGTCACCAACCCGGCATATGCCGGGTTGTGACTGCTAATGGGAAAGGGACCGAGCACGGGTCGCAGCAGGGGGCAGCTCCCGTGTCAGGCTCCCGGCTGCGACCCGTGCTCGTAGGTGTAAAAGGGGTATGATTCAGCGGCAGAGAGCAAGCACTTTGTAGCCTCTATTTCTTCCCATTGTATTCAGTATCTCTGCTGAATGGATTACATAAGAGAATGATATACGCCTCATTGTACCAGAGCTTTTAGGCAACGTCAAAGCTACTTTATCTGAAGCATTCAGTGCAGCTTTTATCTGCTGGCCAGACCTAGGAAATTAGCTGGATTACTTCATTGAATAAAAAGGGAAACAAATCAACCAGGTTCTTATGTGAATAAAAACAACCACTTCATAGAGACATGTAACAAAAACGTGGAATTGCAGTATATTATAAAGTCAATTCCTGATAAATACATGTAATGAAGTGTCCACGGTGCTGTGAATCAGTCATTTAAATCAGCATGGGCTGTAGATGTGTGAAAAATTGAACACCTACAACCCTTTACTCTGACATGCGGGGGGATGCCCGGCACAGTGCAAGTCCTGCCCCCGCCTTCCCAGCGCAAACATGCGAGCGCATCACAAGATGGCAATGCTCTTGCATGTTTAGGGACCGCTATGTTTCGGGTCGCAGCGGCTGCATGTGACGTCACGCAGCTGCCGTGGCCCGCCCTACAAACAATTCCAGACACGCCTGAATTGTCCAGACCATGCCCCCAAAACGCCCCTACAATGCCGCCGTGACGCCCCCCTCCTGCCCGGCAAACGCCTCTGCCCATCAACCAGGCAGAGGCGTTCGCATACTGTATGTGAGAAGCTGTCGCATCTCACTGTGTGCGCACGTGCAGTGCAACTTCTGTGCATGCGCACACTCCAGAAAGATTCAGCATGTGAACGCATTCGTAGCTGTGTTCCATGCTGAATTAGGCCCACAGGTCTGCATATACACTAACGACTAGAAAGAGAATTCAGGGGCAGATGTATTAACCTGGAGAAGGCATAAGGAAATGATAAACCAGTGATATGTGCAAGGTGATAAAGGCATCAGCCAATCAGATCCTAACTGTTAATTTACATATTGGAGCTGATTGGCTGGTGCCTTTATCACCTTGCACTTATCACTGGTTTATCACTTCCTTATGCCGTCTCCAGGTTAATATATCTGCCCCTCAGTCTGTAGCAGGGGAGGAAGACTGGGGGCATTCTGCTAGCCATTAGCCTGTGTTATTCTATCAGCGTGCTGATATGGCAAAAATGGGCATGACAAAGACCATGGGGGAGGGGAATTCCGTAATACACCCCCCTCCCCCTTAAAACAATATGTCCTCATAGTTATTGCAGTAGCTTTTCTGGTTTTCAAGATGCTATGCTTTGTTGGGCAATCATATTCCTTCTACACGTTGTACCAAACTAGCGCAAGATTGGATTTATCTTATTGCCTAACCAACACACGTGACAACTGGATAGCCAATGAGATGCCATTTTGGAGGTCTGAACATAACGGAGTAAATCTGCTCATATCCAGTTGTGTTTAATTTGAGCAGGTAAAAACTTTCCAACGCTGAAAGGAACTAATGGGTGCAGGAGAGGCTCGTGGTCTATGTGCATATCCACAGTGTATATAAGTAAGAATGTTTATACGGGATGCGGTCATGATACTGGCAGTCAGAATTCCGACGCTGGAATCCAGAAAATGGTCAGAATTCTGACACCGGGATCCGACTAGGATCAACTTGAAGACGCGGGAATACCAACTGTCAACATCCTGAACGTAAGTATGCTGGGGCTCCTTAGGGTCAGACTGCGGGGGGGGACGACGACGAACGGACGAAGGGTTAGGGTGGTTAGGTTTAGGCTGCGGTGGAACGGTTAAGGTTAGGCTGCAAAGAGGGGAGAATATTAGGGTCAGGCTGCGAGGAAGGGGGGTTAGATTTAGGCACCGCGGAGGGATAGGGTCAGGCTGAGGGAAGTTAGGGTTAGGGGAGGTAGGGTTAGCCTACTTACCTTCCAGGTGTAGGAGTCCTGAGCTTCGGAATACCGCTGACGGAGTTCTGACTGCCAGCATCCCAAGCGCGTCTGGGATGCAGCATAACGGATGGTGACCTTTGTGATACTTTCAAGCAGTAGTGAATTTCCCATTAGGCATATGAGGCACGTGCCTAGGGGCAGCACTTGGATGCCTGTGTTGGTAATGTCAACCTGTAATCTACCAGTAACTGCAAAATATTTCCACTATACTGTATCTATACTATACTGCCATCTTGAATGGAGTGTAAACAGACAGGACATACACACCTTGTCCCTGTAAGCTGTCCTACATACTGTACATATCTATACATAATAACTGATAAAAAAAAAAAATCATGGCTTTATTTTTACATTTCTACTAAATTGGCTATCAACAACAACTGAGGGTTTATAAACAATCAATGAAAATTATAAAATTATGCAAAAGGGGGGCGTTACTGTTGTGCCTAGGGGTGTCCTCACCCCTAAATTTGCCCCTGCTTTCAAAAAGGCATGTGTGGGGAGTCATGAGATCTCATGAGAATTACACTATTGTGTTTCTTTTTCTATTCATTTGCATACAACACTGGACAACATTGTGTATCTAAGAAGTGGAGATATGCCACCTGCATATTGACACTGTATATGCTTGGACAGGATACCGACAACTGCATCCCAACCATCAGAATCCCATCAGCCCCCTGGAAAGTACCCAAACCCTCCCTGCTTGGTGCCTAACCATACCCTTCCCATCCCTGCACCCTAATCCTCCCTTCCCCGCTGCCTAAACTTAACCATCCCCGCTTGGTGCCTAACCATAACCTCCCCTTCTAAGTGCCTAAATCTAACCTTCCCTCCCCGGTATCTAACAATGCCCTTCCCGTCCCTGCACCCTAACCTCCCACCGCGGCAAGACGCGAGCCCATCCCGCTGGAAGAATGATCGGGATTCCGGCTGTCGGTATTCTGACAGTATTTTGACGCCGGGATCCCAACCTCCGTCGGGATTTAGACACCGGGCTTATGACATCCTTCAGGATATTAACTGTATCCCGTCCCTTTAAACCGGGATGCTCATGGATTACACAGGTTCTGTGGCTGATTAAAACCAGGTGAAATGCAGGCTTTAAATCAACCAGCCACAGAACCTGTGCTATTCATATGTGTATCGGTTTAAACCTAGGGATAGTATGGTACACCTAGTTATACAGTACAGTTAGGCACTTTGGAATTGTTGAATGGTTTGAACACATTTCTGCAAATAAATCCTCTGCTTAATTTTCCTAAATGCAGCATCTAGGGGGTAAATTTACTAAGATGGGAGTTCTATTTAAGTTGGGATGTTGCCCATGGCAACCAATCAGATTCTACTTCTCCTTTACCTAGCACCTTCTAGAAGTTAAAACCTGGAATCTGATTGGTTGCTATTGGTAACATTCCATCTTAAAAAGAACTCCCATCTTAGTAAATTTACCCCTAGGTTGGGGCATGTTAGTGATATAACAGGGATAGGACATAAAAGAGGTGTGGAATAGAAGATTTACAGTATCAAGATAGACAGACATTAGGTCAAAAGGTCGACATGTCAATGGTCGAAACACAAAAGGTCGGCAAGTTTTTTTTTTGTGAAAGTTTGTGTTTGGATGTCATTTTGTATGTTCCATCATATGTGACCACAATGAGTGTACACGTGCACACTCCCCCAAGGCTTCTGGCAAGTTGGCTCACTCCACTACGCTTGCCACAGGTTACTATTCCCAACTGTAGTCCAATTGGATAGTAAGTCAAGCAAAAGTTGGGAAAACGTGCTAAAACACCCCAAAACCTTGTTGATCAATGTCATGTCGATCCTTTGTTCCTGTTGACCATATGGTGTTCACTTATTGACCGAGACACTGTCGACCTATCACCCGGAACCTACATAAAACATAGCCACAATACTAAGCACAGCAAACATACAGAGTATATTTTGTCCATAACAGTCTTTGGGTTTGCACGCACTGCCGACGGCGAACGCACCGGAGTGATGTTTTTCTACTGTGTCTCTAAAGCTGGATACGCACAGAGCGATGACATCTGATATGGTGGATCGGACTGACATATTGCTCACAATGGCCCATATCGGGCAGTGTGTATGCCCGATATGTGGGTGCCAGTGGTCAGGTTTGAAGTATATCAGACCTGACTATGGGGGAGATTTACTAAGCAGTGATACAAGTGGAGTAGTGAGCCAGTGGAGAAGTTGCCCATGGCCACCAATCAGTATTGACATAACATTTATAATTTGAATACTATAAAAGTATACAGAGCAGCTGATTGGTTGCCATGGACAACTTCTCCACTTTTTTTTTACTCCTTAGTACATCTCCTCCAATATCGTAGGCATCCTGTAGTGTACTAATGAAGGACAGAACATTCGCATTAATATCACACTATATACACATAACACCCTCCCCCTATCCCCACCCTCCACACACACACACACACACACACACACACACACAAAAAAAAGTAAATCTTTTGCAAAAATAACTAGAAATACTTGATACGGTAACATTTGATCAACACGGTACATACAGACTTTCTTTAAGGTTTGGTTATAAATATAACATTTTAAGCATTTGAAATGTGACTCCCCCTCCAAGTACAACACCAATATCATTTCTTCTTAAGGAGAAACAAAAGGCTGTAGAACAAAGGAACTACAAAGATGGCACAAAGAGCAGGATACTGAAGCTAACGTCATTGCCACCGTCTAATATTAAATTGTTTTAACCAGTGTGAACAGATAATGGAATACCTAATTTTAGACTGCTCATTTGGAGAGTGAATAAAAATAACATTTGTTCATCAGGAGGGTTAATGGTTTAAAATCCACATGTAAAGAGCTGACTCCTGGCTGTTGCCTAGCGACCGCTGCATGCAGGAAAGCGGCTGTCACTCACTTGGTTCCTGTCCAGAGAGTGAAGATTCTCTTCTCAGCAAGGGTCCTGATTGGCCAGAGGTGATGTCATCTTTAATTAAGATGATCAGAATAATAACAAAGCATACACTCTCATTAAACAATATGCCCCAAAATAGGTTTAGGTTTTAAACCTGATTAAAAATTTTAAGCAATATCTCCATATATATACAGTGATAGGACCTAGTATTACCTATACATGCATGAGTGTAGGCAAGGTAATAAATAAATACTGTATTTACAGCAATTTTTTTGCAAGGCAATTCAATTACCATGTTTTGTTTTATTTTTGCGTGAAAACACAGAGGTTCGGGAACTTATCCCGGATCCATGTGTTTATTGCGATTGTGTTTCTCCTGCCTCCAGTGGGTGAAAGAAAGACCCTGATCGTGCTGGCTATCGGTGTTAATTGAATCACCCCCCAAAGGAACAATTACATTTCTATCATCAGTATAATGGATGGGATTGCATGTGTGCTGTGATATCATGGTAACTTTCAATTTTAAATATTAAAATAAGATTTTACTCACCGGTAAATCTATTTATCGTAGTCCGTAGTGGATGCTGGGGACTCCGTAAGGACCATGGGGAATAGCGGCTCCGCAGGAGACTGGGCACAGCTAAGAAAGATTTAGGACTACCTGGTGTGCACTGGCTCCTCCCACTATGACCCTCCAACAGACCTCAGTTAGGATACTGTGCCCGGAAGAGCTGACACAATAAGGAAGGATTTTGAATCCCGGGTAAGACTCATACCAGCCACACCAATCACACCGTATAACTCGTGATATGATACCCAGTTAACAGTATGAACATAACAGAGCCTCTCAACAGATGGCTCAACAATAACCCTTTTAGTTAACGATAACTATATACAAGTATTGCAGAAAGTCCGCACTTGGGACAGGCGCCCAGCATCCACTACGGACTACGAGAAATAGATTTACCGGTGAGTAAAATCTTATTTTCTCTGACGTCCTAGTGGATGCTGGGGACTCCGTAAGGACCATGGGGATTATACCAAAGCTCCCAAACGGGCGGGAGAGTGCGGATGACTCTGCAGCACCGAATGAGAGAACTCAAGGTCCTCCTCAGCCAGGGTATCAAATTTGTAAAATTTTGCAAACGTGTTTGCCCCTGACCAAGTAGCAGCTCGGCAAAGTTGTAAAGCCGAGACCCCTCGGGCAGCCGCCCAAGAAGAGCCCACTTTCCTCGTGGAATGGGCTTTTACAGATTTAGGGTGCGGCAGTCCAGCCGCAGAATGTGCAAGTTGAATCGTGCTACAGATCCAGCGAGCAATCGTCTGCTTAGAAGCAGGAGCACCCAGCTTGTTGGGTGCATACAGGATAAATAGCGAGTCAGTCTTCCTGACTCCAGCTGTCCTGGAAACATATACTTTTCAGGGCCCTGACTACGTTCAGTAACTTGGAATCCTCCAAGTCCCAAGTAGCCGCAGGCACCACAATAGGTTGGTTCACATGAAAAACTGATACCACCTTAGGAAGGAATTGGGAACGAGTCCTCAATTCCGCCTTTCCCATATAAAATACAGATAAGGGCTTTTGTATGACAAAACCGCCAATTCTGATACACGCCTGGCCGACGCCAAGGCCCACAGAATGACCACTTTCCACGTGAGGTATTATAGCTCCACGGATTTAAGTGGCTCAACCCAATGCGACTTCAGGAAATCCAACACCACGTTGAGATCCCACGGTGCCACTGGAGGCACAAACGGGGGCTGACTATGCAGCACTCCCTTAACAAAAGTCTGAACTTCAGGCAGTGAAGCCAGTTCCATTTTGGAAGAAAATCGATAGAGCCGAAATCTGGACCTTAATGGAACCCAATTGTAGGCCCATAGTCACCTCTGACTGTAGGAAGTGCAGAAATCGACCTAGCTGAAATTTCTCCTTTGGGGCTTTCCTGGCCTCACAGTACGCAACATATTTCCGCCATATGCGGTGATAATGGTTAGCGTTCACTTCTTTCCTAGCTTTAAATAGCGTAGGGATAACTTCCTCCGGAATTCCCTTTTCCTTCAGGATCCGGCGTTCAACCGCCATGCCGTCCAACGCAGCCGCGGTACGTCTTGGAACAGACAGGTCCCCTGCTGCAGCAGGTCCTGTCTGAGCGGCAGAGGCCATGGGTCCTCTGAGATCATTTCTTGGATTTCTGGTTACCAAGCTCTTCTTGGCCAACCCGGAACAATGAGTATAGTTCTTACTCCTCTCCTTCTTATTATTCTCATTACCCTGGGTAAGAGAGGTAGAGAAGGGAACACATACACCGACTGGTACACCCACGGTGTTACCAGAGCGTCTACAGCTATCGCCTGAGGGTCCTTGACCTGGCGCAATATCTTTGTAACTTTTAGTTGAGGCGGGACGCCATCATGTCCACCTGTGGCCTTTCCCAACGGTGTACAATCATTTGGAAGACTTCTGGATGAAGTCCCCACTCTCCCGGGTGGAGGTCGTGTCTTCTGAGAAAGTCTGCTTCTCAGTTGTCCACTCCGGGAATGAACACTGCTGACAGTGCTAACACATGATTTTCCGCCCATCGGAGAATCCTTGTGGCTTCTGCCATCGCCATCCTGCTTCTTGTGCCGCCCTGTCGTTTACATGAGCGACCGCCGTGATGTTGTCTGACTGGATCAGCACCGGCCGGTGTTGAAGCAGGGGTCTAGCCTGACTTAGGGCATTGTAAATGGCCCTTAGTTCCAGAATATTTATGTGTAGGGAAGTCTCCTGACTTTTCCATAGCCTTGGAAGTTTCTTCCCTGTGTGACTGCCCCCCAGCCTCGAAGACTGGCATCCGTGGTCACCAGGACCCAGTCCTGTATGCCGAATCTGCGGCCCCCTAGAAGATGAGCACTCTGCAGCCACCACAACAGCGACACCCTGGCCCTTGGAGACAGGGTTAACCGCCGATGCATCTGAAGATGCGACCCGGACCACATGTCCAACAGATCCCACTGGAAAATCCTTGCATGGGACCTGGCGAATGGAATTTCTTCGTAAGAAGCTACCATCCTTCCCAGGGCTCGCGTGCATTGATGCACCGACACCTGTATACGTATTAGGAGGTCTCTGTCTAGAGACGACAACTCCTTGGACTTCTCCTCCGGGAGAAACCCTTTTTATCCTGTTCTGTGTCCAGAACCATACTCAGGAACAGTAGACGCGTCGTAGGAACCAACTGCGACTTTGGAATATTCAGAATCCAGCCGTGCTGTTGTAGCACTTCCCGAGATAGTGCTACTCCGCCGAACAACTGCTCCCTGGACCTCGCCTTTATAAGGAGATCGTCCAAGTACGGGATAATTATTTCGGCCATTACCTTGGTAAATACCTCGGTGCCGGGGACAGACCAACGGCAACGTCTGGAATTGGTAATGACAATCCTGTACCACAATTTTGAGGTACTCCTGGTGAAGAGGGTAAATAGGGACATGCAGGTAAGCATCCTTGATGTCCAGTGATACCATGAAATTCTCCAGGCTTGCAATAATCGCCCTGAGCGATTCCATTTCGAACTTGAACCTTCGTATATAAGTGTTCAAGGCTTTCAATTTTAGAATGGGTCTCACCGAACCGTCTGGTTTCGGTACCACAACATTTTGGAATAGTAACCCCGGCCTTGTTGAAGGAGGGGTACCTTGATTTCACCTGCTGGAAGTACAGCTTGTGAATTGCCGCCAGTACTACCTTTCTCCGAGGGCAGCAGGCAAGGCTGATGTGAGGTAACGGCGAGGGGGAGTCGCCTCGAACTCCAGCCTGTATCCCTGTGATACTATTTGCAGAACCTAGGGATCCACCTGTGGGCAAACCCACTGGTCCCTGAAGTTCCCGAGAAGCGCCCCTACCGCACCTGTGTCCACCTGTGGAGCCCCAACGTCATGCGGTGGACTCAGAGGAAGCGGGGGAAGATTTTTGATCCTGGGAACTGGCTGCTGGTGCAGCTTTTTCCTTCTTCCCCTGTCTCTGTGCAGAAAGGAAGCGCCTTTGACCCGCTTGCTTTCTGAAGCCGAAAGGACTGTACCTGAAAATACGGTGCTTTCTTAGGCTGTGAGGAAACCTGAGGTAAAAAAAATTTCTTCCCAGCTGTTGCTGTGGATACGAGGTCCCAGAGACCATCCCCAAACAATTCCTCACCCTTATAAGGCAGAATCTCCATGTGCCTTTTATAGGCAGCGTCACCTGTCCACTGCCGGGTTTCTAATACCCTCCTGGCAGAATGGACATTGCATTAATTCTGGATGCCAGCCGGCAAATATCCCTCTGTGCATCCTTTATATATAAGACGACGTCTTTAATATGCTCTATGTTAGCAAACTATTATCCCTGTCTTAGAGTATTAATATTATCTGACAGGGTATCAGACCACGCTGCAGCAGCACTATTTATGCTGAGGCAATTGCAGGTCTCAGTATATAACCTGAGTGTGTATATACAGACTTCAGGATAGCCTCCTGCTTTTTATCAGCAGGCTCCTTCAAGGTGGCCGTATCCTAAGACGGCAGTGCCACCTTTTTTGACAAACATGTGAGCGCCTTATCCACCCTAAGGGATATCTCCCAACGTGACCTATCCTCTGGCGGGAAAGGGTACGCCATCAGTAACTTTTTAGAAATTACCAGTTTCTTATCGGGGGAACCCACGCTACTTTACACACTTCATTCATTCATCTGATGGGGGAACAAAACACTGGCTGCTTTTTCTCCCCAAAAATAAAACCCCTTTTATGTGGTACTTGGGTTCATGTCAGAAATGCGTAACACATTTTTCATTGCCGAGATCATGCAACGGATGTTCCTAGTGGATTGTGTATATGTCTCAACCTCGTCGACACTGGAGTCAGACTCCGTGTTGACATCTGTGTCTGCCATCTGAGGTAACGGGCGCTTTTTTGAGCCCCTGATGGCCTTTGAGACGCCTGGGCAGGCGCGGGCTGAGAAGCCGGCTGTCCCACAGCTGTTTTACGTCATCCAGCCTTGTAAGGAGTTGACATTGTCGGTTAATACCTTCCACCTATCCATCCACTCTGGTGTCGGCCCCACAGGGGACGACATCCCATTTATCGGCCTCTGCTCCACCTCCACGTAACCTTCCTCATCCCACATGTCGACACAGCTGTACCGACACACAGCACACACACAGGGAATGCTCTGACTGAGGACAGGACCCCACAAAGTCCTTTGGGGAGACAGAGAGAGAGTATGCCAGCACACACCAGAGCGCTATATAATGCAGGGATTAACACTATAACTGAGTGATTTTTCCCCCAATAGCTGCTTGTATAACAATATTGCGCCTAAATTTAGTGCCCCCCCTCTTTTTTTAACCCTTTGAGCCTGAAAACTACAGGGGAGAGCCTGGGGAGCTGTCTTCCAGCTGCACTGTGAAGAGAAAATGGCGCCAGTGTGCTGAGGGAGATAGCTCCGCCCCTTTTTCGCTGACTTTTCTCCCGCTTTTTTATGGATTCTGGCAGGGGTATTTATCACATATATAGCCTCTTGGGCTATATATTGCGATATATTATTTGCCAGCCAAGGTGTTTTTATTGCTGCTCAGGGCGCCCCCCCCCAGCGCCCTGCACCCTCAGTGACCAGAGTGTGAAGTGTGTATGAGGAGCAATGGCGCACAGCTGCAGTGCTGTGCGCTACCTTGGTGAAGACTGATGTCTTCTGCCGCCGATTTTCCGGACTCTTCTTGCTTCTGGCTCTGTAAGGGGGCCGGCGGCGCGGCTCTGGGACTGAACATCAATGGCCGGTTCCATGCGGTCGATCCCTCTGGAGCTAATGGTGTCCAGTAGCCTAAGAAGTAGTGATGAGCACCGGAAATTTTTCGGGGTTTTGTGTTTTGGTTTTGGGTTCGGTTCCGCGGCCGTGTTTTGGGTTCGAACGCGTTTTGGCAAAACCTCACCGAATTTTTTTTGTCGGATTCGGGTGTGTTTTGGATTCGGGTGTTTTTTTCAAAAAACCCTAAAAAACAGCTTAAATCATAGAATTTGGGGGTCATTTTGATCCCAAAGTATTATTAACCTCAATAACCATAATTTCCACTCATTTTCAGTCTATTCTGAACACCTCACACCTCACAATATTATTTTTAGTCCTAAAATTTGCACCGAGGTCGCTGGATGGCTAAGCTAAGCGACCCAAGTGGCCGACACAAACACCTGGCCCATCTAGGAGTGTCACTGCAGTGTCACGCAGGATGGCCCTTCCGAAAAACACTCCCCAAACAGCACATGACGCAAAGAAAAAAAGAGGCGCAATGAGGTAGCTGTGTGAGTAAGCTAAGCGACCCTAGTGGCCGACACAAACACCTGGCCCATCTAGGAGTGGCACTGCAGTGTCACGCAGGATGGCCCTTCCAAAAAACACTCCCCAAACAGCACATGACGCAAAGAAAAAAAGAGGCGCAATGAGGTAGCTGTGTGAGTAAGCTAAGCGACCCAAGTGGCCGACACAAACACCTGGCCCATCTAGGAGTGGCACTGCAGTGTCACGCAGGATGGCCCTTCCAAAAAACACTCCCCAAACAGCACATGACGCAAAGAAAAAAAGAGGCGCAATGAGGTAGCTGTGTGAGTAAGCTAAGCGACCCTAGTGGCCGACACAAACACCTGGCCCATCTAGGAGTGGCACTGCAGTGTCACGCAGGATGGCCCTTCCAAAAAACACTCCCCAAACAGCAGCACATGACGCAAAGAAGAAAAAAAAGAGGCGCAATGAGGTAGCTGTGTGAGTAAGCTAAGCGACCCTAGTGGACGACACAAACACCTGGCCCATCTAGGAGTGGCACTGCAGTGTCACGCAGGATGGCCCTTCCAAAAAACACCCCCCAAACAGCACATGACGCAAAGAAAAAAAGAGGCGCAATGAGGTAGCTGTGTGAGTAAGCTAAGCGACCCTAGTGGCCGACACAAACATCTGGCCCATCTAGGAGTGGCACTGCAGTGTCACGCAGGATGGCCCTTCCAAAAAACACCCCCCAAACAGCACATGACGCAAAGAAAAAAAGAGGCGCAATGAGGTAGCTGTGTGAGTAAGCTAAGCGACCCTAGTGGCCGACACAAACACCTGGCCCATCTAGGAGTGGCACTGCAGTGTCACGCAGGATGGCCCTTCCAAAAAACACTCCCCAAACAGCAGCACATGACGCAAAGAAAAAAAGAGGCGCAATGAGGTAGCTGTGTGAGTAAGCTAAGCGACCCTAGTGGCCGACACAAACACCTGGCCCATCTAGGAGTGGCACTGCAGTGTCACGCAGGATGGCCTTTCCAAAAAACACCCCCCAAACAGCACATGACGCAAAGAAAAATGAAAGAAAAAAGAAGTGCAAGATGGAATTGTCCTTGGGCCCTCCCACCCACCCTTATGTTGTATAAACAGGACATGCACACTTTAACCAACCCATCATTTCAGTGACAGGGTCTGCCACACGACTGTGACTGAAATGACGGGTTGGTTTGGACCCCCACCAAAAAAGAAGCAATTAATCTCTCCTTGCACAAACTGGCTCTACAGAGGCAAGATGTCCACCTCATCATCATCCTCCGATATATCACCGTGTACATCCCCCTCCTCACAGATTATCAATTCGTCCCCACTGGAATCCACCATCTCAGCTCCCTGTGTACTTTGTGGAGGCAATTGCTGCTGGTCAATGTCTCCACGGAGGAATTGATTATAATTCATTTTAATGAACATCATCTTCTCCACATTTTCTGGATGTAACCTCGTACGCCGATTGCTGACAAGGTGAGCGGCGGCACTAAACACTCTTTCGGAGTACACACTTGTGGGAGGGCAACTTAGGTAGAATAAAGCCAGTTTGTGCAAGGGCCTCCAAATTGCCTCTTTTTCCTGCCAGTATAAGTACGGACTGTGTGACGTGCCTACTTGGATGCGGTCACTCATATAATCCTCCACCATTCTTTCAATGGGGAGAGAATCATATGCAGTGACAGTAGACGACATGTCCGTAATCGTTGTCAGGTCCTTCAGTCCGGACCAGATGTCAGCATCAGCAGTCGCTCCAGACTGCCCTGCATCACCGCCAGCGGGTGGGCTCGGAATTCTGAGCCTTTTCCTTGCACCCCCAGTTGCGGGAGAATGTGAAGGAGGAGATGTTGACAGGTCGCGTTCCGCTTGACTTGACAATTTTCTCACCAGCAGTTCTTTGAACCCCAGCAGACTTGTGTCTGCCGGAAAGAGAGATCCAAGGTAGGTTTTAAATCTAGGATCGAGCACGGTGGCCAAAATGTAGTGCTCTGATTTCAACAGATTGACCACCCGTGAATCCTTGTTAAGCGAATTAAGGGCTCCATCCACAAGTCCCACATGCCTAGCGGAATCGCTCTGTGTTAGCTCCTCCTTCAATGTCTCCAGCTTCTTCTGCAAAAGCCTGATGAGGGGAATGACCTGACTCAGGCTGGCAGTGTCTGAACTGACTTCACGTGTGGCAAGTTCAAAAGGTTGCAGAACCTTGCACAACGTTGAAATCATTCTCCACTGCGCTTGAGACAGATGCATTCCACCTCCTATATCGTGGTCAGTTGTATAGGCTTGAATGGCCTTTTGCTGCTCCTCCAACCTCTGAAGCATATAGAGGGTTGAATTCCACCTCGTTACCACTTCTTGCTTCAGATGATGGCAGGGCAGGTTCAGGCGTTTTTGGTGGTGCTCCAGTCTTCTGTACGTGGTGCCTGTACGCCGAAAGTGTCCCGCAATTCGTCTGGCCACCGGCAGCATCTCTTGCACGCCCCTCTCGTTTTTTAAATAATTCTGCACCACCAAATTCAAGGTATGTGCAAAACATGGGACGTGCTGGAATTTGTCCATATTTAATGCACACACAATATTGCTGGCGTTGTCCGATGCCACAAATCCACAGGAGAGTGCAATTGGGGTAAGCCATTCTGCGATGATCTTCCTCAGTTGCCGTTAGAGGTTTTTAGCTGTGTGCGTATACTGGAAAGCGGTGATACAAAGCATAGCCTGCCTAGGAAAGAGTTGGCGTTTGCAAGATGCTGCTACTGGTGCCGCCGCTGCTGTTCTTGCGGCGGGAGTCCATACATCTACCCAGTGGGCTGTCACAGTCATATAGTCCTGAGCCTGCCCTGCTCCACTTGTCCACATGTCCGTGGTTAAGTGGACATTGGGTACAACTGCATTTTTTAGGACACTGGTGAGTCTTTTTCTGAGGTCTGTGTACATTTTCGGTATTGCCTGCCTAGAGAAATGGAACCTAGATGGTATTTGGTACCGGGGACACAGTACCTCCAACAAGTCTCTAGTTGCCTCTGCAGTAATGATGGATACCGGAACCACGTTTCTCACCGCCCAGGATGCCAAGGCCTCAGTTATCCGCTTTGCAGCAGGATGACTGCTGTGATATTTCATCTTCCTCGCAAAGGACTGTTGGACAGTCAATTGCTTGGTGGAAGTAGTAAAAGTGGTCTTACGAGTACGACTTCCCCTCTGGGATGACCATCGACTCCCAGCAGCAACAACAGCAGCGCCAGCAGCAGTAGGCGTTACACGCAAGGATGCATCGGAGGAATCCCAGGCAGGAGAGGACTCGTCAGAATTGCCAGTGACATGGCCTGCAGGACTATTGGCATTCCTGGGGAAGGAGGAAATTGACACTGAGGGAGTTGGTGGGGTGGTTTGCATGAGCTTGGTTACAAGAGGAAGGGATTTACTGGTCAGTGGACTGCTTCCGCTGTCGCCCAAAGTTTTTGAACTTGTCACTGACTTATGATGAATGCGCTGCAGGTGACGTATAAGGGAGGATGTTCCGAGGTGGTTAACGTCCTTACCCCTACTTATTACAGCTTGACAAAGGCAACACACGGCTTGACAAATGTTGTCCGCATTTCTGTTGAAATACTTCCACACCGAAGAGCTGATTTTTTTGGTATTTTCACCAGGCATGTCAATGGCCCTATTCCTCCCACGGACAACAGGTGTCTCCCCGGGTGCCCGACTTAAACAAACCACCTCACCATCACCAGAATCCTCCTGGTCAATTTCCTCCCCAGCGCCAGCAACACCCATATCCTCCTCATCCTGGTGTACTTCAACACTGACATCTTCAATCTGACTATCAGGAACTGGACTGCGGGTGCTCCTTCCAGCACTTGCAGGGGGCGTGCAAATGGTGGAAGGCGCATGCTCTTCACGTCCAGTGTTGGGAAGGTCAGGCATCGCAAACGACACAATTGGACTCTCCTTGTGGATTTGTGATTTCGAAGAACGCACAGTTCTTTGCTGTGCTTTTGCCAGCTTGAGTCTTTTCATTTTTCTAGCGAGAGGCTGAGTGCTTCCATCCTCATGTGAAGCTGAACCACTAGCCATGAACATAGGCCAGGGCCTCAGCCGTTCCTTGCCACTCCGTGTGGTAAATGGCATATTGGCAAGTTTACGCTTCTCCTCTGACAATTTTATTTTAGATTTTTGAGTCCTTTTTTTACTGATATTTGGTGTTTTGGGTTTTACATGCTCTGTACTATGACATTGGGCATCGGCCTTGGCAGACGACGTTGCTGGCATTTCATCGTCTCGGCCATGACTAGTGGCAGCAGCTTCAGCACGAGTTGGAAGTCGATCTTGATCTTTCCCTATTTTTGGAACCTCAACATTTTTGTTGTCCATATTTTAATAGGCACAACTAAAAGGCACCTCAGGTAAACAATGGAGATGGATGGATACTAGTATACTTATGGATGGACGAGCGACTGCCGACACAGAGGTAGCTACAGCCGTGGACTACCGTACTGCGTCTGCTGCTAATATAGACTGGATGATAATGATATAAAAAATATATATATATATATATCACTACTGCAGCCGGACAGGTATATATTATATAATGACGGACCTGCTGGACACTGTTAGCAGCACTGCAGACTCCTAAAGTAAGCTACTAGTAGTATCAAGAAGATAGAAGAAAAAAAAAACCACAGGTAGGTGGTATACAATTATGGATGGACGAGCGACTGCCGACACAGAGGTAGCTACAGCCGTGGACTACCGTACTGCGTCTGCTGCTAATATAGACTGGATGATAATGATATAAAATATATATATATATATATATCACTACTGCAGCCGGACAGGTATATATTATATAATGACGGACCTGCTGGACACTGTTAGCAGCACTGCAGACTCCTAAAGTAAGCTACTAGTAGTATCAAGAAGATAGGAAAAAAAAAACACCACAGGTAGGTGGTATACAATTATGGATGGACGAGCGACTGCCGACACAGAGGTAGCTACAGCCGTGGACTACCATACTGCGTCTGCTGCTAATATAGACTGGATGATAATGATATAAAAAATATATATATATATCACTACTGCAGCCGGACAGGTATATATTATATAATGACGGACCTGCTGGACACTGTCAGCAGCACTGCAGACTCCTAAAGTAAGCTACTAGTAGTATCAAGAAGATAGAAAAAAAAAACCACCACAGGTAGGTGGTATACAATTATGGATGGACGAGCGACTGCCGACACAGAGGTAGCTACAGCCGTGGACTACCGTACTGCGTCTGCTGCTAATATAGACTGGATGATAATGATATAAAAAAAAAAATATATATATATATATATATATATATCACTACTGCAGCCGGACAGGTATATATTATATAATGACGGACCTGCTGTACTCTGTCAGCAGCACTGCAGACTCCTAAAGTAAGCTACTAGTAGTATCAAGAAGATAGAAAAAAAAAAAACACCACAGGTAGGTGGTATACAATTATGGATGGACGAGCGACTGCCGACACAGAGGTAGCTACAGCCGTGGACTACCGTACTGCGTCTGCTGCTAATATAGACTGGATGATAATGATATAAAAAATATATATATATATATCACTACTGCAGCCGGACAGGTATATATTATATAATTA
>NC_086447.1:861068343-861115843 GCF_028390025.1 Pseudophryne corroboree
TTCAACCTCCACGCCGTCAAACGCAACCGCGGTAAGTCCTGGAAGACGCACGGCCCCTGCAGTAACAGACCCTCTCTGAGAGGAAAAGGCCAGGGATCTTCTATGAGCAATTCCTGAAGATCCGGATACCAGGCCCTCCGTGGCCAATCTGGAACAATGAGTACCGGCTGAACCCTTGTTGTTCTTCTTATCCTTATCACTTTTGGAATGAGTGGAAGTGGAGGGAACACATATACCGACTGAAACACCCACGGAGTTACCAGGGCGTCCACTGCACTGGCTTGAGGGTCCCTCGACCTGGAACAATATCTCTGAAGCTTCTTGTTGAGGCGAGACGCCATCATGTCTGTTTGAGGAATTCCCCAACGACTTGTCACTTCTGCAAAAACCTCTTGATGAAGACCCCACTCTCCTGGATGGAGATCGTGTCTGCTGAGGAAATCTGCTTCCCAGTTGTCCACGCCCGGAAGGAAGACCGCTGACAGAGCGCTAACATGTTTTTCCACCCAGCGGAGAACTTTTGTGGCCATCGCCGCTCTGCTCTTTGTTCCGCCCTGGCGGTTTATGTATGCCACCGCTGTTACGTTGTCTGACTGAATCAGGACAGGTAGAACTCGAAGAAAGTGTTCCGCTTGCAGAAGGCCGTTGTAGAAGGCTCTTAATTCCAGAATGTTTATGTGCAGACAAGCTTCCTGGCTTGACCATTATCTCTGGAATTTTTTTCCCTGTGTGACTGCTCCCCAGCCTCGGAGACTTGCATCCGTGGTCACCAGGACCCAATCCTGGATCCCGAACCTGCGTCCCTCTAGGAGGCGAGAACTTTGAGGCCACCACAGGAAAGATATTCTGGTCCTGGAAGACAGACTTATTTTCCGGTGCATGTGCAGGTGAGACCCTGACCACTTGTCCAACAGGTCCCACTGAAATACCTGGGGATGAAACCTGCCGAATGGAATGGCTTCATAAGCTGCAACCATCTTCCCCAGCACCCGAGTGCATTGATGAATCGACACTCTTGCCGGTTTCAGAATCTCCTTGACCATGGTTTGGACTTCCAGAGCTTTTTCAGCTGAGAGAAACACTCTCTGCAGTTCCGTGTCCAGGATCATGCCCAAGAAACACAGCCGAGTTGTCGGAATCAACTGTGACTTTGGCAAATTTAGAATCCAACCATGTTGTTGCAGAACTGTCAGGGAGAGTGCCACATTTCTTAGCAACTGCTCCTTTGATCTTGCCTTTATCAGGAGATCGTCCAAGTACGGGATAATTGTGACACCCTGCTTGCGTAGGAGTACCATCATTTCCGCCATTACTTTGGTGAATACCCTCGGGGCCGTGGAAAGACCAAACGGCAACGTCTGAAATTGGTAATGACAATCCTGAACCGCAAACCTCAGGAAAGCTTGATGTGGAGGATATATTGGGACGTGTAAGTAGGCATCTTTTATGTCGACTGACGCCATAAAATCCCCCCCTTCCAGACTGGAGATCACTGCTCGAAGAGATTCCATCTTGAACTTGAAACTTTTCAAATATAGATTGAGGGATTTTAGGTTCAGGATCGGTCTGACCGAGCCATCCGGCTTTGGTACGACAAATAGGCTCGAATAAAACCCTTCTCCCCGTTGAGACGGTGGTACAGTGACAATGATACGCTGTTGACACAGCTTATGTATCGCAGCACGCACTACTTCCCTTTCTGGGATAGAAACTGGCAAGGCCGATTTGAAAAAAAATCGGTGGGAGGGCACGTCTTGAAACTCCAGTTTGTACCCTTGGGACACTATGTCTAACACCCAAGGATCCAGGCCTGAGTGAAACCAGACCTGACTGAAGAGTCGGAGACGCGCCCCCACCGGTACGGACTCCCGTAGAGGAGCCCCAGCGTCATGCGGTGGACTTGGCAGAAGCCGGGGAGGACTTCTGCTCCTGGGAGCCTGGCACAGCAGGCAACCTTTTTTCCCTTCCTCTACCTTTAGAGGCAAGGAAGGACGACCCTCTTCCTTTTTTGTAGTTATTAGGCCTAAAGGACTGCATCTGATAATGCGGCGTCTTTTTCTGTAGCTGTAGACACCAGATCAGCGAGGCTGTCACCAAACAAGACACTACCTTTATATGGGAGAGCTTCCATAGCTTTCTTAGAGTCGGCATCACCATTCCATTGATGAATCCACAGCGCTCTCCTGGCCGAGACTGCCATGGCATTGGCCCTTGATCCCAAGAGGCCAATATCCCTCGCTGCATCATTTAGGTAAGCTGCAGCGTCCCTGATATAACCAAGAGTTAAAAGTATGCTATCCCTATCCAGGGTATCCATGTCAGATGCCAAATTATCTGCCCACTTACCAATAGCACTACTCACCCATGCCGACGCCATGGCAGGTCGGAGCAGCGCACCCGTAGTGACATAAATGGACTTTAAGGTAGTTTCCTGCTTACGATCCACAGGGTCCTTCAGGGCAGCCGTGTCAGGAGACTGAAGCGCCACCTTCTTGGACAGTCGTGATAGAGCCACATTGGGAGATGACTCCCACTTTTCCCTGTCGTCAGAGGGGAAAGGATATGCCATTAGAATTCTCTTGGGAATCTGCCACCTTTTGTCAGAAGATTCCCAAGCTTTTTCACAAAGAGTGTTCAGCTCATGAGAGGGGGGAAACGTCACCTCAGGCTTTTTTCCCTTATACAAACAAACCCTTGTATCAGGAACAGTAGGTACCTCTGAAAATATGCAAAACGTCTTTAATTGCCACAATAATGTGCTGAATACTCTTAACCAGTTTCGGATTTAAACCGGCCTCACTATAGTCGACACTGGAATCAGAGTCCGTGTCGGTATCAGTATCCGCCACCTGCGTAAATGAACGCTTTTGTGACCCTGAGGAGGTCTGGACCTGAGACAAGGCGTCCTCCATGGATTTTCTCCACGTTTGTGTCTGAGAATCAGATTTATCCAGCGTTTTAGTAAATAATGCCACATTCGCATTCAATGTACTCAACATATCCACCCAATCAGCAGTCGGCGGTGCCGACAGAGTCACTCCCAGCGCCTTATCCTCCCCCACACCAACCTCCTCTGGGGAGGAGCACTCAGCCTCAGACATGTCGACACACACGCACCAACACGCTGGAAATAGGGGACAGACCCACGGAAAGCCTGTTAGAGACACACAGAGGGAGTTTACCAGCTCACACCCCAGCGCCTATCCCGGTACTGAGAGCAAATACACACTGCCTCAGACCTGTTTGCGCTGTTATTATCGCACCAAATTACTGTGCCCCCCCCCCCGTTTTGCTCCCTGTTACTTGTGCAGGAGAGTGGAGGTCCGGCCCAGCGTCTCTGCAGCCTGTGAAGAGAAAATGGCGCTGGTAAGCTGTAAGGGCTAAACCACGCCCCCTCACCGGCGCGCTGTAGTCCCGCTCAAATGTAAAATATTTATACTGGCGGGGACTATATCTAGTGCTTAGGCACTCTTGACATATATACGTTGGCCAGATTTATTTTCAAACTTCAGTAAACATGCTGCCCAAGGCGCCCCCCCTGCACCCTGCCAGTGCCGTCATAAGTGTGTGTGGGAGCATGGCGCGCAGCGCGACCGCTGCGCGGTACCTCGTTACTGAAGTCTTCTGTTCTTCTTTATACTCACCTGGCTTCTTTCTTCTGGCTCTGTGAGGGGGTTGACGGCGCGGCTCCGAGAACAAGCAGCTAGGCGCACCAAGTGATTGAACCCTCTGGAGCTAATGGTGTCCAGTAGCCTAAGAAGCAGAGCCTTTGAACTCGGAAGAAGTAGGTCTGCTTCTCTCCCCTCACTCCCACGAAGCAGGGAGCCTGTAGCCAGCAGGTCTCCCTGAAAATAATAAACCTAACAAAGTCTTTTCAGAGAAACTCAGGAGAGCTCCCCTAGTGTGTGTCCAGTCTCTCTGGGCACAGAATCTGAGGTCTGGAGGAGGGGCATAGAGGGAGGAGCCAGTTCACACCCATTCAAAGTCTTATAGTGTGCCCATGTCTCCTGCGGATCCAGTCTATACCCCATGGTCCTTTTGGAGTCCCCAGCATCCTCTAGGACGTAAGAGAAAGATTTAACAAAGGTAAGTTCTTACCATAAATCTCCTTTTCTGCAGCGGGGTACACTGGGGTTCCACAAGGATAACATTAGGGATGTCCTAAAGCAGTTCCTCATGGGAGGGGACGCACTGTAGCGGGCACAAAAACCCGGCGTCCAAAGGAGGCATCCTGGGAAGCGTAAGTATCGAAGGCATAGAACCTTATGAACGTGTTCACTGAGGACCACGTAGCCACCTTGCACAATTGTTCAAGGGTCGCACCACGGTGGGCCGCCCAAGAAGGTCCAACAGACCGAGTAGAATGGGCTTTGATGGTAGCAGGAGCTGTAAGTCCAGCCTGTACATAAGCATGTGCAATCACCAGTCTAATCCATCTGGCCAAGGTCTGCTCATTAGCAGGCCAGGCACATTTGTGAAAACCAAAAAGGACAAAGAGGGAATCAGATCTCCTAAGAGAAGCTGTATATAAATACGGAGAGCCCGTACCACATCCAAAGACCGCTCTTTGGAGGAGAAACCTGGAGAGGTAAATGCCGAAACCACAATTTCCTGGTTAAGTTGGAAAGACGATACCACCTTAGGCAAATAACCAGGACGAGTTCTAAGAACCGCCGGGTCACGGTTAAAGATCAGAAAGGGATAACTACAGGACAAGCCACCCAAGTCTGAAACCAGTCTAGCAGAGGCAATAGCGAGCAAGAACAAGACCTTAAGAGTAAGCCACTTAAGGTCCACAGACTCAAGAGGTTCAAACGGTGACTCTTGTAAGGCGTCCAGAACAACCAACAAATCCCAAGGAGCCACAGGTGGGACATAGGGAGGTTGAATCCGTAAAACACCCTGAGTGAATGTATGAACATCAGGCAGAGTCACAATTTTTTTCTGAAACCATACCAACAAGGCAGAAATATAAACCTTGAGGGAGGCCAGACGAAGGCCTAAGTCCAGGCCCTGTTGCAGCAAAGCCAAAAGCTTGGCAGTACTGAACTTATACGCATCATAATGGTTATTCGCACACCAGGCAAAGTAAGAATTCCAGACCCTATAATAAATCCGAGCAGACACCTGTTTATAGGACTTCAACATAGTTTGAACGACCGCCTCAGAAAATCCTTTGGCCCTCAGTACGGAAGCTTCAAGAGCCACGCCGTCAAAGCCAACCAGGCCAAATCCTGGTAGACACAAGGGCCCTGAACGAGGAGGTCTGGGTGCTGTGGAAGTAGAAGAGGATGCTCTATCGAGAGATCCTGCAGGTCTGAGAACAAATGCTGTCTGGGCCACGCTGGAGCGATTACAAGTAGTATTCCTCCTTCTTGCTTGAACTTCCTTATCACCCTAGGCAGAAGTGACACCGGAGGTAAGGCGTACGGCAGCCGAAAATTCCATGGAATTGCCAGTGCGTCCATGAACGCTGCTTGAGGATCCCTTGTCCTTGCTACGTAGACCGGAAGCTTGTGATTGTGTCGAGGCGCCATCAAGTCTACATCTGGTAGCCCCACTTGTCCACTATGGAGTTGAAATACCTCTGGATGAAGGCTCCACTCTCTGGCGTGTACGTCCTGACAACTGAGGAAGTCCGCTTCCCAGTTGAGGACTCCCAGAATGAACACTGCCGATACGGCTGGCAGATGGCGTTCCGCCCAACGAAGGATTTTTGACACTTCCATCATTGCCATGCGGCTTCGAGTGCCGCCTTGAGGATTTATGTACTACACTGTGGTGGCGTTATCTGACTGTACTTGAACAGGCCTGTTCTGTACTAGATGCAGGGCTAGTGTCAACGCAGAATGTTTATCGGGAGGAGAGATTCCTCCCTGGTCCACCGACCCTGAAGAGTGTGTTGCTCCAACACCGCGCCCCAGCCCCGCAGACTGGCATCCATCGTCAGAAGGACCCAGTTGGAGATCCAGAAGGGACGACCTCTGCTCAGTTGCTGGTCCTGTAGCCACCAGCTCAGAGACAAGCAGACCTCCGGAGTTAAGGAGATCATGCGAGTCCTGATCCGGTGAGGCTGGCCGTCCCACTTGGAGAGTATCAACCTCTGCAGAGGGAGGGAATGGAATTGAGCGTACTCTACCATGTCGAAAGCCGACACCATGAGGCCCAGTACTTGCATTGCTGAGTGTACGGACACACGTGGGCGAGACAGGAAGCATCTTATCTTGTCCTGAAGTTTCAGGACCTTCTCCGGAGACAAAAACAACCGCTGGTTGTGGGTGTCCAATAGCGCTCCCAGGTGCACCATGCTCTGAGCAGGGACCAGGGAACATTTCTTCCAGTTGATGAGCCACCCGAGGGCTTGCAGGAATTGGACCGTCAGTTCCAGATAACAGAGGAGAACCTCTGGAGAGTTCGCCAGGATCAACAAGTCGTCCAGATACGGTAGGATCTTGATACCCTGACGGCGGAGTAGAGCAGTCATGACCTTGCTGAAAATTCTTGGGGCCGTGGTCAGACCAAAAGGTAAGGCCTGGAATTGAAAATGTAGGTTGCCAATAGCAAACCGCAGGTATTGCTGATGCGACACTGCAATAGGTATATGCAGGTAAGCATCCTGTATGTCCAGAGATACCATATAGTCCTTGGGCTCCAAAGCCAGAACAATAGAACGAAGGGTTTCCATACAGAATTTGGAAACTTTCACAAATTTGTTCAAAGACTTGAGGTTGAGAATGGGCCGAGAGGACCCATTCGGTTTCGGGACTAGGAACAGCTTGGAATAGAACCCCCTGCCTCTCTGAGCCAGAGGCACCGTCACTATCACTCCTGTATCCAGGAGAGATTGTACCACCAAATGGAGAGTTTTTGCTTTTACCTGATCCAAAGGGATGTTTGTTGAGCAAAACTGGCGAGGGGGACGTTTCTTGAAAGAGATGGCGTATCAGTGAGTGACGACTTCCCTTACCCAGGCGTTCGAAGTGCTCTGTAACCACGCCTGAGCAAACCGTAGAAGTCGGCCTCCCACTCTGGGATCCCCCAAGTGGAGGCCCGGCACATCATGCAGCAGGCTTGTCTGTTTTGGAAGCAGGCTGACGGGCAGCCCAACACGTTTAGGTTTGGGCTTAGAGGTTTTGGAAGTTTGAGCCTGTTTCGGGTACGCCCTACCCTTTCCTTTGCCTGGGAGGTCGAAAGGAACGAAGGAAGTACTTTTAGCCTTCGGAGCCGAAGGAGAAGTACTAGGCAGACATGCAGTCTTAGCTGATGCCAAGTCAGCAACAATCTTGTTAAGATCTTCCCCAAAAAGAATGTTTCCCTTAAAAGGGATCACCTCCAAGGTCTCCAGATCTACAGACCAGGACCGCAACCAGAGAATCTGGCGAGCCAGAATGGACGTAGTAGACTTCCTTGGCCGCCAGGACACCTGCATCAGATGCCACCTCCTGAATATAATGATAGGATGTAATAATATATGAAAGACATTGTCTAGCATTATCAGGAAAATCAGACGGTAGTTCCGCTTCAACTTCCTGAACCCAGGCTTCAATAGATTTTGCCACCCAAGAAGCCACAATAGTGGGCCTATGCACAGCTCCAGCAGGAGTGTAAATGTACTTCAAGCAACCCTCCACACGCTTATCCGTCAGCGAGGTGACCTTAGTGACTGGCAGAGCAGAGGACACCACCAGACGCGCGACTTGTAAATCCAATCTACTGAACTCTGCAGCGAGGGGATAACGAGCTAGCAACTTTTTAGACAGGGAATATTTCTTTCCTGGATTTTCCCAGGATTCCCGACGAACGTCAACCAAGTGGTCAGAATGAGGTAAAACTAATTTAGTAACCTTCTGACGTTCAAACTTATCTGGTTTCTTAGGGGTAGCTGGAGGCTCTTCGTCATCGTAGATTTGAAGAATCAGCCTGATAGCCTCCAAGAGGTCAGGAACATCCACTTGTGTCAGAGGTTCCCCATCAGAAGCATCTGCATCAGTGTCTGAAGGGTCAGTGTAAGCACCATCTTCATCGGATGAGGTATCCGAAACATGTGTGGATTGTGAGGAAGTAATGGCCCGTTTAGATGACCCCTTGGTCTTAGGCAGGCAAGAGTCAGGATTTTGCTTAGCCAGAGACTGATTTAATTGCTGTAACTGAGAGGAAAGTGTATCTGCCCATGGCGGATTAACTGCAGGGACAATATGTGGCTGTAATGGCACAGGAGGTCCCATAGGGGGCGCAAGTCTAGTTACTAGCGTAGTCAGTAAATTAGGTGGGTCTTGATTTGCCCCCCGTTGCTGCAGATTGACTATGGGGTATAGAACCCCCAGCTGCTATGTTTTCCTCCGAGTAATCCGTGGCATCAGCACTGCATGGTGCAGGATCAGCCATGGATCTACCACCCTGTTTAGCAGACATTATATGTAAGCGTAACTTTAGGGTGTAATAGTACAAAATAACCAAATTACCTGACAAAAAAAACCCCCTGTATAGTGTGACTGCAAAGCAGAGCACAGACAGGGGATTTAAGAGGTATGTGGTGACTGTAAAACACAGAGAAAAATACCAAAGTAGTATGTCCTGTGAAACACTATATTATATGAGAACCTTGATGCACTTAGCCCCCCTCAGGGTACAGAATATAGGGATAGTAATATGTGTGAGATACACGAAATAGAGATCACACAGCAGCTATTGGCACACACTCAGTCACATATACAATGCAGAAATTATTACAAACCATAAAACTGCACTGGACTAGCAATACTAAGTACAAACTGTACCACTAAGTAAAGCTATATAGGTGCATAGATATAACAATGCACAGTAAAGACTGGATGTATATCACAGGGTACTTGTACTAACTATCCCTGTAGTAATGCACTTGTTCTTAACCAAAACTGTCTAAATGACATGTAGAATACTTAAGTGTCCTGTAAATGCACAGCGCTGATGATGCAGGCGGCTTTACAGAGGAGACTTTGCCCAGCAGTCCCAGAATCAGCACAGCTGTGTGTAATGGCGCCCAAACGCTGACAGGGAGTGAGGGAGACAGAGAGATGCAGCTCCAGGACGGGAACATTTGCAGTAAATGGCGCCTGGGGGAGGGGCTACAGGTCAGAGCATTATCCCCTTGCTGGACTTCACCACCGGGTATTGCGGGGCCTATTAAAGTGGATTATGAGGTAATCTGACCTGTGCCCCTTATCCTGGTGGTCTAGCGGGGTCTCTGTACAGCCACAGTGTCCACGCCAGCACGCGCGGCCCGTCTCCTAGAGACCACAGCGGATCGCGGTTTTCAGCGGGTCCCGCCTGTGGGACCATCTTTCCTCCTCCCTGTAATGCGGCCACGCGATCCTGGAGAGCAGCGGCAAGAAGAGAAACCAGAGCCCTCCGCTGTAAGTACCCGGCAACCAGGGCGCGGCAGTATACAGCGCCACTGGGGGAGGTGAGGGAGCCGCAGCACATATGTCAGAATGACATATAGCACTATTAAGTGCCTGTGCTGCGGCCCTTGAAGTCTTCTGTCTTCTAAAAAAGATCTTTTCAGGGCTGCCTAGCACAGCCCTCCCTGTTAGGTGCCTGCGCTCCTGTGCACGGAAGCGGGGTTATAGAGGAGGCGGCGCTGAACATCTTGGGAACAGTCAAAACTTTTAGCCTGTTGGTGCCTCGGATCAAGATCCAACTCTACACCCCGATGTTATACCTGTGGAACCCCAGTGTACCCCGCTGCAGAAAAGGTATTAACTACAGTATATATGACACTGCCTTTATATAAATGCCTCACAGGCCGAGTACGCAGATGGATTTGCTATATTATGAGAATTGCTTGAAGAAAAAAAAAAAAACTTAAACTGCCCATCCACTAAAAAGTACAAAACAAAGTGTCTAGTTCATACGGGTCGGTTCCTTACATTCAGTTAAGTTTGTGCTTAGTTCTGCTTTATTCAATAGTGTGAGAATACTTTATGTATTCTGACAACAGGGGATCAGTATGCGTGACCGAAGGACGGGATGCCGGCGGTCACAATACCAATGCCGGCATTCCGATAGTCATGATCCTGACAGGGCGAGGTAAGTATTTTAACCCTAACCTCCCCCCTTAGTGCCTAAATCTAACCCTAAGCCTCCACCTTAGTACCTAAACCCCCTTCCCTCGGTGTTGCCTAACCTTAACCCCCCCTCCCCGCAGCCTAACCCTTACCTCCCCCACCCCGCAGCCTAACCCTAACGCATCGGATGGCTCATAAACCGCCCCCCCCCTTCACAGCCAAACCCTAACTCTCCTGGCTATACTTACCTTCGGGATTCCGGCGTCTGTGTTCTGACGGGTGTTGAGATTCCAGTGTCTGCATTCCGCCTGCCAGGATCCCGACAGCCGGTATCTTAAACGTAAACCAAATCGACGATCCCTTTAGCTTTAAAACAAACCATTGGATAGGCCTGACCTGCCACAGCCGCATAGCACTTACACCTTTCACCCAGTAACATTACAAGTTACAGCACTGAGGTGGTTATTAAAAGTTGCCAGTAGCCAGTAGGCCCATCTCATACGGGGATGAATTCAGAGTATTGTTTAATCTGGTGAACCAATCAAGCCAAGACAATTGAAGTGAAGAGGTAGGTAGTTGGTCTAGCTGTATAAGCACACCAATAATATTTTGGAATAATTAAGAACAAACAGGAGGCTGGGATGTCCCTCATCAACCCACGACACTAGTCCCATATCACAATCAGATGCTACCGTGTGAATATACATTTCATTGAGCAGAAGCACGTCCACAGCTGTAAATTATTATACAAGGGTTCCATAGTACCGATTGTGGTCAAGGGTAAAAATAAATTAAAAATTAAAAATACTAATTAAATATATATTTTATACATATAGACCACAGGTTCTAAAACTCGGTCCTCAGGACCCCACACGGTCCATGTTTTGCAGGTCACCTGTAGATCTTTAAAATGTGACAGTTGGTGATACACAGTGCAGCTGCTGGGTGACATGGAAAACGTGAACCGTGTGGGGTTCTGAGGACAGAGTTTGAGAACCACTGATAAAGACATATATACACATATACATAAAGGGCTAAACAAAACACAACTCTTCAATGTTATAAAACAAAAGTTTATTTTGCAATACTTTTTATCAGAATGAATTGCATATCTTTGGTAAAAATAAACTTTATAAACATTTCCATTAACAGAGGTTAGCATACAAAAACTAAACATCTGTAAACTATTGAATGTTGAGGAGACCAATTAAATTCTGGGAAAAAAGAAACAAGTTAAGTGTATACAGAATAGGACAGGAAATGGGGGAGTGTGTGTGTGGGGGGGTGGGGGGCAGACTACAAGAAAGAATGGAGGTTGGGATAGGGCGTCAATGGTGTACTACTGGCAGTTTAACCTATACAGACGTATACACTTTTCTAACCAAAAGAAAAATAATATTTTAAACAAAATGTTTTACATTGATCAGAAAGTATTTTGTTACAATTTTAAATAAATAGATACATATGACTTGGCAATCACAAATGACTCATATCACTAAAGAATGGCAACATAATACTTATGTAATGTAAGCACTTATTTAGATCAAAATAAGTTAATAGAAAAGAAATAATGGCACTGGCAGTTCGTTAAACGGGTCCCGGCTCGACTGCATAAGCAGTGTATGCATATAAGCCAAAGCAATTCTTTAACATATGCTAAGTTACTTTGCAATTTAATTATTTCTTGGAACTTGGAAAACAAAGCGTTTCCACGAACAATTACGCAACTCTTAAATATCCCTGCAGATTCAACTCCCTCGAAATATTTTCTATTGTATGTCAAAAGCATTTTATAGTTAACAAGCGAACAAATAAATGTAACTTACTACTATTTGATCACAGAATATGAACCACTTATAAGTCATTAATCGTTTCCCCTAGTTACGACAGCAATACTATATACATGCACATAAACATTTGGAAAAAGGAGCCAAAATGATACTGAAATCCTGGAAGGCGTTGACATCAGGTGCAATTTTACACCCACAGATATTTTTATCCTGCAATCTTACAGGATTTAGTTTAACAATAATTATCTATTTGAAAACAAGTGCCCATATATACACCCCATCAGGAGCCAAGAGGATTCTATGGTCTATAAACTGTACGATCAGGCTACAAACGGCTATAGCTTGGGAAATAGATCAGTCCTAGCAGCACATAATTGTATATGGGGATTGTTTGCAATTTTAATAGATTTTACAAAATAAATTACCACGATTGTTCTGTCAGAAACCCTAAAAGCAAAAGGTATACGATTTTCCCAAAGATACCAACTGGTCTGCAAAATTCTATGTAGTATTTGTAGATAATGGGAAGGAGCCTAGCAAAAATCCACCTCATTCTACAGGAGTGTCGGCCACTTAATGGGGACTGTCTTTTTGTATACAGGGAAAAGCAGTTCAGAGATGTAACCAGTTTACAAAACTCATTGATAGACAGGGATGCGGTCAAGATCCCGCCGGACGGAATCCCGGCGGTCGAAATACAGACGCCGGAATCCCGACCGGCACAATCCCGACATATTCTCCCTCCGTGGGTGTCCACGACACCCATAGAGGGAGAATAAATTAGTGTGCCGAGCGTGGCGATCGAAGCGAGCCCGCAAGGGGCTGCGTTCCGCTTGCCACCCCTGTCGGGATTGTGTGGTCGGGATTCCGGCGTCTGTATTTCGGCCGCCGGGATCCCGTCCAGCAGGACTTAGTACTGATCCCAATAGACAGCAAAGAGTAAAGCCCCATACACACTAAACAAATCCCCGCCGACGCAGATATTGGCGGCGGCGGGGACCCAGTGGGGTGCCTGCTTCGGCAAGTGCATACACACTTGCCGATTCCAGTGGGGAAGGGAGCAAGGCAGGGGGGGGGACACACCACAGCATGGCTGTTGTTAATAATGCGCGGGAGAGTGCATCGTTAACGACATTGAGTGTACACACTGGAAGATATTGTAAAAGATCTCGATCAGAATGGCCCTTCTGAGGAAGATCTTTTACTTTCTCGTCTAGTGTGTATGGGGCCTAAGAGAGACCAGAATAGGATATCCACCATATTTATTAGAGGGACATTTATGAAAACCGTTACACAGCTGACTGGCAAGTTTGATATAGGAACGCCATTCTTATTGATGAAGCCCGACTGCTCCTCTGTGGCAGGAGCGGTTTCAGAAAGGTCATTAGCCCATAGCGGATTTTACCAAAGGGCGTACAACCGTTCTGTGTCATCTGGGGCTCCATATTTTTCTATCCAGTTCAGGCAACTGCAGGAACTACTCGTCCATGTGCACAGATAGACTCAGCACCCAAGGCCTACCGACACTTGAGAAGTTGGCAATCAAACTTTTCATCAAGGGAAGTAATAGGTGTAATTCACAGGTTCTCAAACTCAGTCCTCAGGACCCCACACGGTGCATGTTTTGCAGGTCTCCTCACAGAATCACAAGTGAAATAATTAGCTCCACCTGTGGACCTTTTAAAATAGGTCAGCGAGTAATTCATTCACCTGTGCACCTGCTGGGTTACCTGCAAAACATGCACTGTCTGGGGTCCTGAGGACCAAGTTTGAGAACCTGTGGTGTAATGCATCAGTTATAACCTTACAGAACATAAGTCCCTACACTTGCTGGATATTCAGGAAAAAAAATAGTAACCTTTGCTTTTAGGCTTTGGGGGATATGTTTCAAACCTTCTAAAGAGTGGAGAAATTGCCCGTGGCAAGTAATTTGTTTATACCTATCATTTTATAGAATGTACGTGACACAAGATAGCTCAAAACAGGTTGCCATAGGCAACATCCCTGCTTCGCCATTATTATTATTATTTTTTTTAAATCTCCCCATAAGGGGCATATATAATAGGGTCAGAGCTTGCCAGAGGTGTGGGATTCTTTTATAGCGCCAAACATTTACAAAACATGGTTTTGCCTTGTAAATGATTGTCGGTTAAAAAGAAACAACAACAACAACAACAACAACAAAAACGACATCCCGCACCTCTGGCAAACTCTGACCCTATTACATATGTCCCTAAGTTACATAGATGTATTAAGCCTGGAGAAGTGCAAGGAGATAATGCACCAGCCAATCAGCTCCTAACTGTAAATTT
The DNA here is from genome assembly GCF_028390025.1 of Pseudophryne corroboree. Taxonomy (NCBI): domain Eukaryota; kingdom Metazoa; phylum Chordata; class Amphibia; order Anura; family Myobatrachidae; genus Pseudophryne; species Pseudophryne corroboree. The sequence continues at coordinate 861,082,492 of NC_086447.1, forward strand.
ATATATTGGAGCTGATTGGCTGGTGCGTTATCACCTTACACTTATCACGGCTTTACCACTACTCCAGGCTTAATACATCTGCCCCTAAATCTTTTGAAGATTGCAGCACATAATAAGCACTGACGCACCAGTGCTCAGAACTAGTAATCACCCACTACATCCTCTATTACAGACACTCCCTTCAGCAACACGGATCAGTGCTTTAAGCACATAGTGACACTTGCCTTAAGTGCACATAAAGTTATTTGTTTTTTGTTGGAGACATTTATTTTTTATAAATTAGGAAACCATGTTTACCTGTTGCGATGTTTTTTTTTTGTTTGTTTTTTTGTACTTTTAAACGACATTATTTAAAAGGGAAAATATATTCTTGACTATTTACATAAAACAGGCAGTGAAAAATTGCAACAGATTGTATGCGGAGAACATACTCCCTTAGTATTTACATGTATACATGTGTTGAAGGAAGCACCCAAAAGCAATTAAAAAAAACAAAACGCAATTATATCTGAATCTCCCAGGAACGAATGTACACGTTAATATGGTTCTATTTTCCGGTTAGACCATATGCAGCTTAAGCTAAGGGCCCAGCTTCATCCAAAATAACATATCACAGATGCTAATAAAAATACGGCCCTATAAGTACAGGGGACACATTACTGGGTGGCGTCAAAACACGTCGCACCTACAGACAATGGGGGTCATTCCGACCCGTTCGCACGCAACGGTTCTTCGCTGCGGTGCGCACGGGTAGGAAATGCGCATGCGCCAGCGACAAATGTGATCGCAGCGGCGATCGCAAGAAGATGGACAGGCGGGAGGCGTTCCGGGGCGGATACTCACCGTTTTCCAGGCGTGGTGAGTCCAACGCAGGCGTGGCGAGGCGTTTGGAGGGCGGATGTCTGACGTCAGGACCGGGACCTTCCTCGATGGATCCGTCGCACAGGGTAAGTAACTCTTAACCCTGGTCTTGTTTTGCAGTAAACCTTTTTAGCATAGCAGGGCTGCACAAGCTTTCGCAGCCCTGCTATGCTAAAATACACTCCCCCATAGGCGGAGATTAGTTGATCGCACCAGCAGCAAAAAGTTGCTTGGTGCGATCAACTCGGAATGAGGGCCAATGTGTTCTAAAATCATCACCATCAATTCCGAAGCAACATGTGGCACTTCCCCATAACTGAAAACAAGAGCACCCCCCAATGGATAAAGCAGCGGCATTCAGATGATGTTTGGGATAAATTGAAGTGATTGGGGATGCATTAAGGGGGGATCGGGGTGGGGCAGGGTTTAGTTGGCTCCGGGATCACAGTGCTTTTTCAGCCCTTCAAATGTGCCTCGGTTCATGGAGAGCATTATATAGAACAGGACATGGCGCCTCTACTGTTCATGTAAATCCCACAGACGGCAACACATCAGTGAGATTTACAAAAATCAGTAAGATATTAAGGGGGGGGGGGGGGGGGGGGATGTGGGGGGGGGGGGGGGGTGTTGGAGGGTAGTTTGGCCGGCCACAGATAAAGATTCTACCACAAAAGCTACTACTTACGGGTATTTTCTGAGGTTAAATCTACCAGCTGTTGCTACAGGACATTCAACTTTGAAAAGTAGCAACTTACTTCTTCAGCAAGAGCCTAAGAAGTGGAAATAAATTATCGGCCATTGGAATCGCATATACACATCCATAAACACATTCTAACAAGCATTACTTTAAACGTTCAGAGAAGCCATTACAGAATGTACACCACTTTAGAGCGAAGCCTTCAATGGTGTGCAAACATGTTACATTATTGTCGATGCTTCAAAGCGACGTTTAACTGGCGTCTAACTGGCATGCAGTTTCTTCGGTACTTTGTTTTACAAATGGAGCATTTGAAGATTCATGCAAGGTGTCCCATCTCTGCCACATATCAGACCAGTGTGATGAGGGTGCCAACTTAACCGCGTTTACGCAGTGAGGCACGCACGATGAATGGAAACACACAGACCAACAAAAATAAGATGTCCATGGTGAGATAAACGTTCAGGCTTTCCGATCGCAGGCCACGCTACGATTAATCCTTGTGCATTGAAGCTTCTTTCTTCAGTCCCATGTAAAATTAGAGGGGGGGAGGAAGCTTAGCATTTCTTTACAAATATTATATTGTGCATAACGCACCTTCATGGACTACGTATAAATAGTTGGCAAAAATATCACTAATACTGCAATTTCTTTTGTTATTACTCAGACGTACAATGGGCCAACAATTTGTTTTAAGAAGCCCCATACAGCAGTGTTGGAAGGTTGCGGCATGATTCAAGGAATCCTTTGCGTCAGGTACAGTTCTTACAATAAATTTAAATAGCTTATTTTGAGGGGGGCGGGGGTTTGCATATCATGCATTTCTGTTCTAGTATGAAACGTGAGTTATTCTAAGGCAGTATTCTTGGGAGTGAGCGCAAAATAGGATAAAAATAAAAATAAAATGTCAAACTTGCAGGAAAAACAAACAAAAACAAACAGAATAAGCCTCAAGTCTTTATGGCTTTGTGCTCCTAAAGGAAAAAAAAACCATCGTGAATATTGCCACACTTTGAGTGGATGGGGGAGGCAGGAAAAAAATATATTTATATGTAAATGGTAAAGAACTATATGCAGGCTGGCAGAATCACTACTTTCTATGCTTCTGTGACTGGGCTTTAGCAGTTTTTAAAAGGGAATCTAGACAGGTGCGGATCCCAGCCAAGTGGAGAAGAGAGCCAGCGGCCTCTTTCAGCTCATCATCGATATCTTGGCAGGCTTCTTTTCGGAGCTTCTTGCCGGAAGAATTCATGCAGGGCTGGGAGACGTAGCCACTATCCGCAAGTGCGTCTTCTTCATAGTCAATATCTGTGTCATCCTCGCTGTGGAAGCCTTCGCTGCCATCGCTCCCTGCCCGGCTGTTTTTGGGGATGAATTCGTACACTTCATCCACAGAGGACAAGGAAGACACGCTGGAGCGGGATTCGCATCGCTGAGAGTCTGCGCCGCTTGCGCTGTAGTTGTGATCCTCTTTGGGATCGATGAGGATGGTGGGGTCGTTTTCTTGAAGGGTCAGATTGGTACAGTGTTTGAAGGCGCTGGTATAGTTGCGTTTCTTAGGCAGCACTATCTTGAGAGGTTGGGATTTTTGGCCTAAATAAGAAGACAAAAAGGATAAAATAGGTAAAGTGTGGCAATATAAAAGGGGGGGGGGGGGGGGGAGATCAATTAGCTGCGAGCTTTACCGTGCTTGCTCAAGCTTGTAGGTAAGGTGCCGTGAAACTATTTAATTAGCGGCCTGAGACTAGGAAACGTGCGAGCAGAAATCCGCCATAAGTGCTTCCTCAGGGCTTCTAATGGGATTATCAGTTAGCTTTAGCCGCGCGGTAAAGCCTGCAGCTAACTGATGCTACCCAATGAGTCCAAAAAACAATATTACATATGAAATATGCTGTGTAAAGCGCCATGGAATATGAATGAGTGTGATACAATTTACTGGTGGTCACATGACAGACAACGGCACCCTGACACTTAGACAGGGTAATTATTTTACCCCTCCTCAGTCCCCTATCCTGCCCGGGATGACAATAGGGTTAAGATACGGGGGCAGTGGCTAGGGCTAAGACTCGGGGGTTGGCGGCTAGGGCTAACCCCCCTCTAGTGCCTAAACCTAACCCACCCCCACCCCTCAACCCTAACATCTAACCGCATCCCTTTTATATAACTGATAATAATAACGGTAACAATACTACTACATATGGAATTGCATAATACTACCTTCCTTACGGACACCTAGATTAGTGCACAGAGACAGAAGACGACGGCTGGCATTGGGATTCCCTTACATATATATTTTTTTCAGCACCCGTCAGCCTTAGTTTTATTTTATTTTTAAAACATCTCCGGTAGCTGCTTGTGAAGGTAGCAGTAAGCTCATACTTAACACCCTTTATTTTACCTACCCTCCGGGAGATTCTGGATGGGAGGTCTGGGGCGCAGTTACATTGTGGCAGTGCAACTGGCATACTCATGACCCAGCCGGAGGATAGTTACAAGATATGGGGAAGTATGCTCTTCCTGACTCCTGCACAAGCAACTTCCTGAAGGGTTTTAAAAAAAACAAGATTTTACTTACCGATAAATCTATTTCTCGTAGTCCGTAGTGGATGCTGGGACTCCGTAAGGACCATGGGGAATAGCGGCTCCGCAGGAGACAGGGCACAAAATAAAAGCTTAAGGATCAGGTGGTGTGCACTGGCTCCTCCCCCTATGACCCTCCTCCAAGCATCAGTTAGGATACTGTGCCCGGACGAGCGTACATAATAAGGAAGGATATTGAATCCCGGGTAAGACTCATACCAGCCACACCAATCACACCGTACAACTTGTGATCTGAACCCAGTTAACAGTATGATAAACGCAAAGGAGCCTCTGAAAAGATGGCTCACAACAATAATAACCCGAATCTTTGTAACAATAACTATATACAAGTATTGCAGACAATCCGCACTAGGGATGGGCGCCCAGCATCCACTACGGACTACGAGAAATAGATTTATCGGTAAGTAAAATCTTATTTTCTCTGACGTCCTAGTGGATGCTGGGACTCCGTAAGGACCATGGGGATTATACCAAAGCTCCCAAACGGGCGGGAGAGTGCGGATGACTCTGCAGCACCGAATGAGAGAACTCCAGGTCCTCCTCAGCCAGGGTATCAAATTTGTAGAATTTAGCAAACGTGTTTGCCCCTGACCAAGTAGCTGCTCGGCAAAGTTGTAAAGCCGAGACCCCTCGGGCAGCCGCCCAAGATGAGCCCACTTTCCTTGTGGAATGGGCTTTTACTGATTTTGGCTGTGGCAATCCTGCCACAGAATGTGCAAGCTGAATTGTACTACAAATCCAACGAGCAATCGTCTGCTTAGAAGCAGGAGCACCCAGCTTGTTGGGTGCATACAGGATAAACAGCGAGTCAGATTTTCTGACTCCAGCCGTCCTGGAAACATATATTTTCTAGTGATGAGCGGATTCGGTTTTACTCGGTTTTACTCGGTTCTCAAAACGGCATCTTATTGGCTCACGGATGTCACGTGTTTTGGATAGCCAATAAGATGCCGTTTTGAGAACCGAGTAAAACCGAGTAAAACCGAGTAAAACCGAACCTCGCTCATCACTAATATTTTCAAGGCCCTGACAACGTCAAGCAACTTAGAGTCCTCTAAGTCCCTGGTAGCCGCAGGTACCACAATAGGTTGGTTCATGTGAAATGCAGAAACCACCTTAGGTAGAAATTGAGGACGAGTCCTCAATTCCGCCCTGTCAGAATGAAAAATTAAGTAAGGGCTTTTATATGATAAAGCCGCCAATTCTGACACACGCCTGGCTGAAGCCAAGGCTAACAGCATCGACACCTTCCATGTGAGATATTTTAAGTCCACAGTGGAAAGTGGTTCAAACCAATGTGACTTTAGAAAACTCAACACCACATTGAGATCCCAAGGTGCCACTGGAGGCACAAAAGGAGGCTGTATGTGCAGCACCCCTTTTACAAATGTCTGAACTTCAGGTACTGAAGCCAGTTCTTTCTGGAAGAAAATCGACAGGGCCGAAATTTGAACCTTAATGGACCCTAATTTTAGGCCCATAGACAGTCCTGTTTGCAGGAAATGAAGGAAACGACCCAGTTGAAATTCCTCTGTAGGGGCCTTCTTGGCCTCACACCACGCAACATATTTACGCCAAATGCGGTGATAATGTTTTGCGGTTACGTCCTTCCTGGCTTTGACCAGAGTAGGGATGACTTCTTCTGGAATGCCTTTTTCCCTCAGGATCCGGCGTTCAACCGCCATGCCGTCAAACGCAGCCGCGGTAAGTCCTGGAACAGACAAGGCCCCTGCAGTAGCAGGTCCTTTCTTAGAGGTAGAGGCCACGGTTCGTCCGTGAGCATCTCTTGAAGTTCCGGGTACCAAGTCCGTCTTGGCCAATCCGGAACCACGAGTATAGTTCTTACTCCTCTCCTTCTTATGATTCTCAGTACTTTTGGTATGAGAGGCAGAGGAGGGAACACATACACTGACTGGTACACCCACGGCGTTACCAGAGCGTCCACTGCTATTGCCTGAGGGTCCCTTGACCTGGCGCAATATCTGTCCAGTTTTTTGTTTAGACGTGACGCCATCATGTCCACCTTTGGTTTTTCCCAACGGTTTACAATCAGGTGGAAGACTTCTGGGTGAAGTCCCCACTCTCCCGGGTGAAGGTCGTGTCTGCTGAGGAAGTCTGCTTCCCAGTTGTCCACTCCCGGAATGAATACTGCTGACAGTGCTATCACATGATTTTCCGCCCAGCGAAGAATCCTTGCAGCTTCTGCCATTGCCCTCCTGCTTCTCGTGCCGCCCTGTCTGTTTACGTGGGCGACTGACGTGATGTTGTCCGATTGGATCAACACCGCCTGACCCTGAAGCAGAGGTTTTGCTTGACTTAGGGCATTGTAAATGGCCCTTAGTTCCAGAATGTTTATATGAAGAGACGTTTCCAAGCTTGACCACAGGCCCTGGAAATTCCTTCCCTGTGTGACTGCTTCTAGTAGATGAGCACTCTGCAGCCACCACAGGAGAGACACCCTTGTCCTTGGCGACAGGGTTATCCGCTGATGCATCTGCAGATGCGATCCGGACCTCCTAACTAAACTTTTATTCTAAGCAGCTCAGGAGAGCCACCTAGATTGCACCCTTCTCGGCCGGGCACAAAAATCTAACTGAGGCTTGGAGGAGGGTCATAGGGGGAGGAGCCAGTGCACACCACCTGATCCTTAAGCTTTTATTTTGTGCCCTGTCTCCTGCGGAGCCGCTATTCCCCATGGTCCTTACGGAGTCCCAGCATCCACTAGGACGTCAGAGAAAACCCTCTTACAGGTCGCTGAAAAAAGATCATTGTAAGTCTTAGAGGGCCTTGATGATGAGACTTGCAGCAATCTGTGTCATCCAGCTCCTCCCCATCCCACGTCACTTTGGAAGCGGGTGGGAGGGTGGCCTGCTATATCGAGAAAGCCCCGAAATTCAGGAGTCTCCCAAACATTGGGGACATGGGAGAGTAGGAAAGTATGGATAACAGTGAATCTTCCACATCTTGCTCTCAATTATAATCTTTGCTCTTACTTCAGCACCAGCAATGTTACACAAACAAAAAAGTCTGCATAAGGGTCACCCCCCGCATCAATAGGGGTTCGTTTATCCGAGGCAACACCCAGGGCAGGTTATCTCAGAGCGTGTAATGCTAGGCACACACTGGGACGATACAATATAGCACCAGATGCAGTACTTGGGGGCAGATTATAGTGTGCGGATCAGATGATTGGATCAGACCTGTCACATGACATCCTGCGTCGGATCACTAAGGTGTGTGACTAGCATGAGAGGCAGCCATGATTTGGTCAGATCATGAGCTATACACAATTAGCCCCAGTAAAGTCTTCCTATTATCACAGTAAATTAATCACTCACCATCTACAACCTCAATCTTCACATTTTCTTTGATATTGCAGCAAACACCTGTAATAAAACATAAATAAATAGGAAAATTAAGTCATAAAACCATACAACGTACAGAGAACATTTTTTATTAGCATAAATTGTATGCAACTAACTCTAGTGAATGAGCATATTACCCAGGATGTCAGTAAGGAGAATGCATTACAAGAATATGGAAAAATTCAATAGAACGTAAAATGGTAATACAGGGTAACAAGCAGATAAGCATAGGAGTTGTTGCAGTGTTAAACGGTATCAATATAAATAGTCTACTGGAGGAAATCAATTGGGCGCGAGGTTTAGCAAGGTAAAAAACCTTGCCTACCTTGTGCCCAATTTTGGATTGCAGCAGGTATGCGTGCTCCCGATACCTGCGGTATCCAATTAAAAAAAAATGGTTGTGAAACCCCTGCAATGCGAGTAAAAAAAAAAAAAACTTAAAAAAAAAATTAATACTTAACCTGTCTGGTGATCACCCCTCCAGCATCCCACTGTGCAGTGTCATCCCCCTTGCAGGGAGAGCTATGTCTCCCAGCAGTGGGCTGTGGGGGTGTGGGGGGTCACATACACAAGCACTCACACAACACTAGGTACTCACCTCTGCTGCAGGAGACCGGCTCCTGAAGTTGGATTCAGAAGACGCCACTTTGGAAGGTGAGTAATGACAGACTAATTAAGCTAATTGGATACTTCCTATTGTTTAATTAGTCCACTGGGTAGGATGGGGGAGGGGGTATGCCACCTGGGTTCAAGAGCAAATCCCAGTGATTTTTCCTAAAAATAACGATTTTAGGGAAATCAGACTTGCTCTGGAGGAGCAAGAAAGAAACATACCGTTTTCAGTACTCTAATTGCATTGGAAATCCCAACAGTGGGAGGGGATTTTTCAAATGTCCCGCCGTCAACTGAATACCCCCCTATGCGTGCAAATATCCATTACAAACGAGCGTAACTAAATATTGACAAAACAGCTTTGCTTTAATGGTCCCAGGAACAATATCACAGGTGGTCACTGCTCAGACAATAAAATAAATGAAAACAAAAATAAATAAAAATGGTCCTTACAGTCCAAAGCTTCATGCTTGATAGAGCTGTTTAAGAGCATCATTGCAGTGGCAGCATCAATGTCAGATTCTGCAAGAGAGGAAAATATTTGCATGCCTTGTTTTCACCACTCATAACATCATTAGCCTATACTGTAAGCACACTGAATGACTTGTCTCTGATTGGATGCTACAAACCACTGATCTCGAATAACTGTACACAGAATTTAATGAATGCTGTGGCCTTGTAATTGGGGCCCGGAATGAAAGAGAAGACCAATCATTTTCTCCCTGACCCTCCCCCTCTGACAGCGCGCCTCCTTAACCACTTGCCTGGCATGGTCGCATCAGATGCGACCATGCCTGCAAGTGTCTTATCTGACATGGTCGCAAAGGATGCGACTAGTCAGATAATCAGTGTTAGCAGAGAAGGGAAACTTCCCTCCGCTGCTGCTGTCAGAGGGATCAGAAGGTCCCTCTGCCTCCTTGCACTCTCCCCCACCGATTGCCGTACTGCCGATCACTGCTGATCGGTCAGCATGGCAGGACCCCCCTCCAGCGGCTGCAGACAATAGCAGCCGCTGGGGAGTATAAATGAACTCCCCCAAGCCACCCTCAGACCCCCCTCTGTATACCTGGAGTCTGTCCCGGCTTTCAAAATGAAAGCCGCAATGGTCACGATGTTCCCGATCGACGTTTCGATGTTTGTGGAAAAATAAGATTTTAAACCTACCGGTAAATCTTTTTCTCCTAGTCCGTAGAGGATGCTGGGGACTCCGTAAGGACCATGGGGTATAGACGGGCTCCGCAGGAGACATGGGCAATCTAAAGACTTTAGATGGGTGTGCACTGGCTCCTCCCTCTATGCCCCTCCTCCAGAACTGTGCCCAGAGGAGACGGACAGTACGAGGAAAGGATTTTTGTTAATCTAAAGGCAAGATACATACCAGCTTACACCATCCACACCGTACAACTTGGAACATACGAACCAGTGAACAGTATGAAACAAAAACAGCATCAGCTAGAGACTGATCAAAACTGTAACATAACCCTTATGTAAGCAATAACTATATACAAGTCTTGCAGAATTTAGTCCGCACTGGGACGGGCGCCCAGCATCCTCTACGGACAAGGAGAAAAAGATTTACCGGTAGGTTTAAAATCTTATTTTCTCTTACGTCCTAGAGGATGCTGGGGACTCCGTAAGGACCATGGGGATTACACCAAAGCTCCAGACTGGGCGGGAGAGAGTGCGGATGACTCTGCAGCACCGATTGAGCAAACAGGAGGTCCTCCTCAGCCAAGGTATCAAACTTGTAGAATTTAGCAAAAGTGTTTGACCCCGACCAAGTCGCCGCTCGGCAAAGCTGTAATGCCGAGACGCCTCGGGCAGCCGCCCAAGAAGAGCCCACCTTCCTAGTGGAATGGGCCTTTACCGAATTTGGTAACGGCAATCCAGCCGCAGAATGAGAGTGCTGAATCATGTTACAGATCCAGCAAGCAATAGACTATTTAGAAGCAGGAGCGCCAACCTTGTTGGCTGCATACAGGACAAACAGTGCCTCTGTTTTCCTAACCCGAGCCGTCCTGGCTACATAAATTTTTAAGGCCCTGACTACATCAAGGGACTTGGAATCCTCCAAGTCACCCGTAGCCACAGGCACCACAATAGGTTGGTTCATATGAAAAGATAAAACCACCTTAGGCAAAAATTGAGGAAGAGTCCTCAATTCTGCTCTATCCACATGGAAAATCAGATAGGGGCTCTTGTGAGACAAAGCCGCCAATTCGGACACCCGCCTTGCAGATGCCAAGGCCAACAACATGACCACCTTCCAAGTGAGAAATTTTAATTCAACTGTTTGAAGAGGCTCAAACCAGTGAGATTTTAGGAACTGTAACACCACGTTAAGGTCCCATGGTGCCACTGGGGGCTCAAAAGGAGGATGGATGTGCAGCACTCCCTTTACAAAAGTCTGGACTTCTGGGAGAGAAGCCAATTCCTTCTGAAAGAAAATAGATAGGCTCCATTAAGGTACAAATTTCAGCCCTAACTTTAGGCCCATATCCACTCCTGTCTGTAGAAAGTGGACAAAACGGCCCAGATGGAAATCTTCCGTAGGAGCATTCTTTGCTTCACACCAAGATACATACTTCCTCCAGATGCGGTGATAATATTTTGCCGTTACCTCCTTCCTAGCCTTAATCAGAGTAGGGATGACTTCCTCCGGAATACCTTTCCCCGCTAGGATTTTGTGTTCAACCGCCATGCCGTCAAACGTAACCACGGTAAGTCTTGGAACACGCAGGGCCCCTGCTGCAACAGATCTTCCCTGAGAGGAAGAGGCCACGGATCTTCTGTGAGCATCTCCTGAAGATCTGAATACCAGGCCCTTCGAGGCCAATCTGGAACAATGAGTATTGTCTGCACTCTTTTTCGTCTTATGAATCTCAGTATTTTTGAGATGAGCGGAAGAGGAGGGAACACATAGACCGACTGAAACACCCACGGTGTCACCAGGGCGTCCACCGCTACTGCCCGAGGGTCCCTTAACCTGGCACAATACCTCCGAAGCTTATTGTTGAGGCGTGACGCCATCATGTCTATTTGTGGAAGTCCCCAATGACTTGTTATCTCTGCAAAAACTTCCTGATGAAGTCCCCACTCTCCTGGATGGAGATGGTGTCTGCTGAGGAAGTCTGCTTCCCAGTTGTCCACTCCCGGAATGAAGACTGCTGACAGAGCGCTTACGTGATTTTCCGCCCAGCGAAGAATCCTGGTGGCTTCCGCCATTGCCACTCTGCTCCTCGTCCCGCCTTGGCGGTATACATGAGCCACGGCTGTGACGTTGTCTGATTGAATCAGAACCGGTAGGTCGCAAAGAAGATTCTCCGCTTGTCGTAGGCCATTGTATATGGCCCTCAATTCCAGTACGTTGATGTGTAGACAAGCCTCCTGGCTTGGCCATAGTCCCTGAAAATGTCTTCCTTGTGTGACTGCTCCCCATCCTCGGAGGCTTGCGTCCGTGGTCACCAGAACCCAGTCTTGAATGCCGAACCTGCGACCCTCGAGAAGGTGAGCACTCTGCAGCCACCACAGGAGAGACACCCTGGCCCTGGGGGACAGGCTTATTTTCTGATGTATTTGTATATGGGACCCCAACCACTTGTCCAGAAGGTCCCACTGAAACGTCCTCGCATGGAACCTGCCGAAGGGGATGGCCTCGTAGGTCGCCACCATTTTTCCCAGTACTCGAGTGCATTGATGGACTGACACTCTTTTTGGTTTTAGCAGGTCTCTGACCATGTTCTGGAGTTCCCGGGCTTTTTCCATCGGAAGAAAAACCCTCTTCTGTTCTGTGTCCAGAATCATGCCTAAGAAAGATAGCCGAGTCGTTGGAATCAACTGTGACTTTGGTAGATTTAGAATCCAGCCATGCTGCTGCAGCACTCTCAGGGAGAGCGACACACTTTTCAGCAATTGATCTCTCGATCTCGCTTTAATCAGGAGATCGTCCAAGTACGGGATAATTGTGACTCCCTGCCTGCGCAGGAGCACCATCATTTCCGCCATTACCTTGGTGAAAATCCTCGGGCCGTGGAAAGCCCAAACGGCAACGTCTGAAACTGGTAATGACAGTCCTGTACAGCGAATCTCAGGTACGCCTGATGAGGGGGATATATGGGGACATGAAGGTATGCATCCTTTATGTCCAGTGACACCATAAAAGCCCCCCCTTCCAGGCTGGAGATAACTGCCCGGAGCGATTCCATCTTGAATTTGAACTTTTTCAAGTACAGGTTTAGGGATTTTAGATTCAGAATGGGTCTGCCCGAGCCATCCGGTTTCGGGACCACAAACAGGGTTGAATAGTACCCCTTCCCCTGTTGGACTAGGGGAACCTTGTTAATCACTTGCTGTTGACATAGTTTTTGAATTGCAGCTAAAACTATTTCCCTCTCTGGGGGAGAAGCTGGTAAAGCCGATTTGAAAAATCTGCGATGAGGCACCTCTTCGAATTCCAGTTTGTAGCCTTGGGATACAATTTCCATCGCCCAAGGATCCACGTCTGACTGAACCCAGACCTGGCTGAAGAGTCGAAGACGTGCCCCCACCGGCGCGAACTCCCTCAGTGGAGCCCCAGCGTCATGCGGTGGATTTAGTAGAAGTCGGGGAGGACTTCTGCTCCTGGGAACTAGCCGTAGCAGGCATTCTTTTCCCTCTACCCTTACCTCTGGCGAGAAAGGAAGAGCCCCGACCTCTTCTGGACTTATGCGACGAAAGGACTGCATCTGATATTGTGGTGTTTTCTTTTGCTGTGGGGGAACATAAGGTAAAAAAGTAGATTTACCCACGGTAGCTGTGGAAACCATGTCCGCTAAACCCTCCCCAAATAAAACCTCACCCTTGTAAGGCAAAACTTCCATATGTCTCTTTGAGGTGGCATCAGCCGTCCATTGGTGGGTCCACAGGGCTCGCCTAGCAGAAATTGCCATGGCGTTGGCTCTTGAACCTAACAGCCCAACGTCTCTCGCAGCGTCTCTCATATATAAGGCTGCATCTTTAATGTGACCCAAGGTCAATAAAATGCTATCCCTATCCAGGGTATCAATGTCAGATGACAAGTTATCTGCCCATGCTGCTACTGCGCTACAAACCCAAGCCGACGCTATTGCCGGTCTGAGCAAGGCACCTGTATGTGCATAAATTGATTTTAAGGTAGTTTCCGGTCTATGATCAGCAGGATCCTTGAGGGCTGCCGTGTCTGGAGACGGTAGCGCCACCTTTTTGGACAAGCGCGTCAAAGTCTTGTCCACCCTGGGCGAGGATTCCCACTGTAACCTCTCCTGTGCAGGGAAAGGATACGCCATAAGAATTCTCTTGGGAATCTGCAGTTTCTTGTCTTGAGTTTCCCAAGCTTTTTCAAATAACGCGTTCAGCTCATGAGATGGGGGAAAGGTTACCTCAGGTTTCTTTTCCTTAAACATGCATACCCTCGTGTCAGGGACAGAGGGGTCATCTGTGATGTGCAAAACAACTTTTATTGCAATAGTCATATAATGAATACTTTTGGTCACCCTTGGGTGTAACCTCGCATCATCGTAGTAGACACTGGAGTCAGAATCCGTGTCGGTATCAGTGTCTGCTACTTGGGACAGGGGACGTTTGAGACCATGGATTGACTCCCTGTTTTTTTCTCTGGACTCTGCTTTGTCCATTCTCTTATGTAATAAAGACACATTTGCATTTAAAACATTCCACATATCCAACCAATCAGGTGTCGGCGTCGCCGACGTAGACACCACAATCATCTGCTCCACCTCCTCCTTAGATGAGCCTTCCGCTTCAGACATGCCGACACACACGTACCGACACCCCCACACACTCAGGGATAGAGATATAGATATAGATATAGATATATATATATATATATATAGATAGATAGAGAGAGAGAGAGAGAGAGAGAGAGAGAGAGAGAGAGAGAGAGAGAGAGAGAGAGAGAGAGACACACACAGAGAGTATGCCAGCACACACCCATTGCCACCGGACACTGGAATAAAATCCCAGTCAGTACAGCGCTTTTATATAAATATACTCACTGCGCCATTAAATGTGCCCTCCCTCTCTTTTTTGCCCTCTGTACATGTGTTCAGCAGGGGAGAGTCCGGGGAGCCAGCTTCTCTGCAGCGTGCTGTGGAGAAAATGGCGCTGGTTAGTGGTGAGGAATCAAGCTCCGCCCCCTCACCGGCGGGCTTCGATCCCGCTCAAATCTTTGTAATATACTGCCTCCGCAGTATATATCTATGCCAGTGTCCCTAGAGGTTTCATAATTGCTGCCCAGGGCGCCTCACCTGCGCCCTGCACCCATACAGTGCCGCTAGTGTGTGTGTGTGTGTGTGTGTGTGTGTGTGTGAATGTGGGAGCAATGGCTGCGCGGTACCTCATTGAAGATCTGAAGTCTTCTGCCGCCTTTGAAGTCTTCTTTCTTCTCATACTCACCCGGCTTCTATCTTCCGGCTCTGTGAGGAGGACGGCGGCGCGGCTCCGGGACGAACGGCGAGGGTGAGACCTGCGTTCCGACCATCTGGAGCTAATGGTGTCCAGTAGCCTAAGAAGCAGAGCCTATCATTTAAGTAGGTCTGCTTCTCTCCCCTCAGTCCCACGATGCAGGGAGCCTATTGCCAGCAGTGCTCCCTGAAAATAAAAAACCTAACAAAAAGTCTTTTTCAGAGAAACTCAGTAGAGCTCCCCTGCAGTGCATCCAGTCTCCTCTGGGCACAGGATCTAACTGAGGTCTGGAGGAGGGGCATAGAGGGAGGAACCAGTGCACACCCATCTAAAGTCTTTAGAGTGCCCATGTCTCCTGCGGAGCCCGTCTATACCCCATGGTCCTTACAGAGTCCCCAGCATCCTCTAGGACGTAAGAGAAAATAATAATAAAATAAAATTTAAAAAACATTTTTTTTTAATAAAATCATTTTGGATAGGGTTAAATTAATGTTCTTCACCTAATTCACTCATAAAAAACCTGACAACTTCGGAAGCGGTTTTTGAGGAAAAAAATAATCGATTGAGTGGTTAAGAAGTCACACAGCGCTGGTCTCCAGCTAGGGCTGTAAGACTCCCCCATTAGGTACACTACTGCTTACAATAACCAAGCTGCCTGCTACAAAAGCCACATCTCAGAATGTAGTTGCATCCTATGGTCTAAATCAGGGGTGGGGGAACCTGCGGCCCTCCAGCTGTTGTTAAACTACACATCCCAGAATGCCCTGCAACAGTTTTAGCATGGCCAAATAGCAAAACTGTAGCAGGGCATGCTGGTATGTGTAATTCAACAACATCTGGAGGGCCAAAGGTTCCCCACCCTTGCTCTAAATAGAATTCCACATTCTAACACACACTCCTGCTCATCACTGACTTTCTGCTTTTTCCATCTCCCATTGTTCGTCACCATGCCAGTCAGCGGATGGAGGAAACAAGGAAAGCGAGAAGCCAGGAGGGAGCAGCTGCTTCCTGAGAGGAGACCCAAGGCTGGAATGTTCTGTAGTGACAGCAAAAAACCTTTGTGCTAGCACTACCAGGACCCTGGGAGTGTTCAGGGGCTGGTCATGTGCAAGCTTTGGTCACACTAGTAACCAGATCGGGGGTTGTCAGCTAACACACCACTAGATCCAGGGGGAGACCAGGCCCTACTCTGCATACGGTCACCAGAACGGGGGGTGTCCTCTACAGTATGTGTACTACTGTACACAATAGAGTCATTTGGACTGTAGGAACTTTGTGGTGCATTGGACACCCTCAATCATTCTGAATCTGTTTCAGAGGAGAATTCGCATCCCTATTCCACAGTCTACCCCCCAGCCTGTAGCTTCCATGCCCCTTCCTCTCCTCCGGGCATTGCTTATCACTCACACTTCTCACATTCACGGTCACACACGTGGTCAGCTCACACGGGCCCATTTACTAGTACTGTACTCTGTGGCAAAGTTACAGCAACCAATTCTGCTTTTACTTTCTCAGCTTGCACTAGGCAAATAAAGATCAACTGGTTCATCGCAAATACGACCCTCATAAGAGGAGGCCAAACGTCTGCCATGCGTTCGGGAAGGGCGTCTTTAAGGCTGGGGACAGGCAGTGAAGATGGAGAGGTAGAACAAGTTGCTGCATACACTCATTTCCAGGGGATCCCCAGTCACATCAGGAGCCCCGTATTACTGCAGCGTGACTACATACGGGTGTGGATCATAGGGTCAACAGTAATTAGGTCAAGCACTATTAGGTCGACAGTGACTAGGTCGACACCTGAAATAGGTCAACACAGTCATTAGGTCGACATGGAAAAGGTCAACATGGTTTTTTTTTTCTTTTTAAATGGGGTTTTCTTCATAAAAAGTGACCAGGAACCCCAATTAGTGCACTGTGTCCCTTCGCAAGCAAGGCGCCTCACTCTGCTACCGCTGCGCTCGGCACAGGTCACTATTCTAATCCGTAGTCCACGTGGATCGTAAAGTATGAAAAAGTACAAAAAATGAATAAGACTTTTTAAAAAAAAAACTCATGTTGGACCTTTTCATGAGTCGACCTAGTGACCATGTTGATCTACTGCATGTCGACCAAAAGTGGTCAACCTAATGAGTGTCGACCTAAAGACCAGATACCGTACATACACTAAACATGTCCAATATTCCTGTGTGAAGAGGCATGCACCATCATATACATTATCATCATTTATTAATGTGTCCGCATAAAAAAAAACAATCTGTAAAAGTCTCTGCGCAATGACCTGTAACCACCGTGTTGCCTTGCAATATCCCTTTACTTTAAGGCTGATGGGAGATTATATTATACAGGAAATGTGAGATATTTCATACTTAGATCTCAGTTTATTACATCAAGTCTTATGCTAAATACCTTTCACAGCGTGGCCTTGAGTCTGTTTTAATGCAGAAGATAAACAGAGTGGGGTAGATACGCTGAAAGAAGAAGAGAAAGCGCGTAATAACACCACACCAGTACAATAAAACACATTATTATGGGCGGTATTCAATTCTTTCCACCCCCTTCGGTTTCTGCCGATGGGCGTGGTATCATCATTTCAGCTCGCATGGCGCCTTAACCCTTTACGCAGCTAAACCAGATTACTATAGGCGCGATATGCACGATAACGGGGATCACTTTAGAAAGGAGATTGGACGTGATTTATCATCTGAATACCGCCCCATATGTAGTCTACATTCATGTAAAAATGGTATAGGCACATTTAGAAAAAAATATAGCAACAGGTAATTAAAATGGGCCACGTAAAGGAGACTACAGCAGGGGAGGGACTGGACTGTTTAGCGCAGGCTGATAGCACCATACCAGCAGTAACAGTCATGGGAATTAATCTATTACATTTATCAGAGGACTAGCATATTCTATTTCCTACAACAATATGTTAATGGAGCCAAAAACAAAAACGTCTTCACAGCACATCATTACAAATGCCAAATAAAATGTCCTGACTTCAACCCACCGGAAAGCTGTGGTATGACGTGACGTTTTACAGTATATACAAGAAAGCCTGAAGATCAATGGGAGCAGGAAACATTAGGTTTCATTTGTGTAACTCTATATTGTGATAAGGGTGATCACAGTTGTACCAGCAATTCAGCAACAACACTTGGAGGCATAGGTTTCAAAACTTTAGGAGAGATAAAGTGGAAAGAGATAAAGTACCAATCAGGTCCTAATGTCATTTTTCAAACATTGGGGCAGTGGTAATAAGCATGGAGGAGTGATAAAGCAGTGATAAGTGGAAGGTGATAACGCACAAGACAATCAGCTCCTAACTGTCATTTTTCAAACCCGTGATGATTGGCTGGTGCGTTCTCACCTTCCGCTTATCACTGCTTTATCACTTCTCCAGGTTAATAAATCTGGCCCCATTGCCTGTAAACTGACAGGAGCCGATTGGCTGACACTTTATCTTGCTCCTCTTTATTTCTCAGCAAGGTTTGATACATATGTACCTAAATCCTCACTGTACAGGTGCTCCAGCTGTGGTAACCCAAGTGACGGGATACCTGTGAGATGCAAAGACATCCTGCCCTGCAACACACATTGCAGCAGATGAGCAGCGTCCTCTGCCTGCTTCCCAGGCGCAGCCAATCCGTGCTAAGCTGAGGTAGCACAATGATTGGTGGATGTTACTGGCCATCCACCAATCACAGTCCAAGAGAGACAGAGCTAGTCTTAATCCACATTCACCTCACCCCGCCCTGGAACCAACACTGTGTTGCAGCAATACAATCATGTGCTTTCATTGGACAAGTGCCACAAAATAACCTCCAGCGATCATAGGAGAGAGAGTGTGGCAGTTGTAAGTAGGGGAGGGATCCCACGGCTGATTGCTATTGGGGCAGGACAAGGGGGATTTAGAAAAAATAAAAAAAAATTATGGAGACAAAAAAAATAAAAAAAAAATAAAAACCCAAAAAACTCAATGCATCACAGAACATACATCTTGCCTACAGAACTTAAACAAGGGGGACTTCATTTAATGCCTACCAGCTAAATTCTACTCCTCACATGGACTGAAAGCCCACGGAGTAGGACAGACCGGCATTTCAACGGTAGCAGAACACAGATCCCTTACCTTGTCGGTGAGGCAGGAGGGGTGTACAATGCGAGGGCTGCAGAGAACGGCTGCTTCTTCAGTGCTTGTACAAGATTGGGTTTATACTCTGGATCAACGCACCATAAGGATCCTTTTCCATTCACCTAAAACACCAACGGACGTTATAAGTAACAGCAACTACACAATAATGCAGATTATTAAAACTCCAGTTCTAAATGTAAAAAAAAAAAAAAAAAAAATACACAGCAGCATCATGGCTCTCCAGGCGAGAAATAACTATTGGACTTGATGGACATTCTGTGGAAACATTTACTCCTCAGTCACCGCTCATTCATCTTGGGAACGGTGTAGAGGAAATCAAGTTATCACACATGTAACCCATTCAGTTGTCAGGAAAACAAACGGAGTAAATTCACTACATATAAAAGAACATTACGGTATCCAGATGATAGACTGACAATGTATAGGTCAACAGTTATTAGGTCTACAGCATATGGTCAACATGTATTAAGCCGATAGGTACAAAAGTTTGACGCATTTTTTTTTTTTTTTTCATTTTGTCCCAAATTTAGTATCTGCTTTATTTACTATCCACGTGAACATCTTTTGGGAATTCTAATCTGTCAACCTTTTGTAGCGTATGGCGTCTACCTAGACATTGACAATCTATTAATTCACACCCAAACATTGCATACTGTATGTGAATGCTACAAGTGTTTCAATGATCTATGACTGTGGTTCCCATATTGTGTACCATGGTCCACTTCATGTTTTCCTGGTGGGCCACAAAGATAAACCAGTTCTTGCCCCAAACACCTTTTTCTGCCTGAGCCGGCAGCAGGTGAGCTAGCAGTCAGCCGGCAGCAGGTGAGCTAGCAGTCAGCCGGCAACAGGTGAGCTAGCAGTCAGCCGGCAGCAGGTGAGCTAGCAGTCAACCGGCAGCAGGTGAGCTAGCAGTCAGCCGGCAGCAGGTGAGCTAGCAGTCAGCCGGCAGCAGGTGAGCTAGCAGTCAGCCGGCAGCAGGTGAGCTAGCAGTGGTTAGAGCTATCATTGGCAGACTTCAGGGAGGTGCACAGTTAACTGAGCTTTAACCATTGTATGTGTGTATTACTCCTTTTCCACCAAAATGTTGGGTCCGACACAGGTTTTCAAGCACGGTTCCAACCATCATCACAGTCGGGTCAGACCCGGTTCACACCGCAGGCTGGACCTAGCATATTGGCGGGTAGATCCCTTCAGACTGCAACTGTGTGTAATCTGCATGTTCAGCCAGCACTAGGAGATGACATCATCTCTAAGCGCCTGATTTCAATATGCTTTCAGCGCGACCCCGATCAGATGACCAGTGTTGCGCTGTTCACACCGTACTGTTACCCAGGTCGGCGTCCGGCTCGAACCTGGTAGCTACCAGGGTCAGATTCCTGGATAAAAAGAGACTCTGGTCATTTTTATCTGACCTTTTCCCACCCAACCTTGCCCCAGGTTGCCTCAGCAATAACCCGGATTAAAAAGCTGCCAGCAATGTTTTGTTTTCACAAAGAAATTGTTCCGATTGGAGAAATATTTTTCCATTAATTACTTTTAAATTTAACAAAGTGGTGTTATGGACATTTCTTTGGTTTAAAAACAAAAAAGAAAAACACATTGTGTGCTATGTTCTGCACTAGGCCTTGACATGCCCAACAAAAGCCAGATAGGCCATATGGCAAAAAAAAAAAAAATAGTGAACGCCTGATCTAAGACCGCAACTGCCATGTTCAAAATCTATATGTAGTTTATAAGTGCCAAATATCACTGTATTTATTAGTGTAGAGGAAAACATTGGCAGAAGGAGTGCTAGCATTATGAAACATAAAAGACTCCATTAAAGATTTGTTTATACACTAGGACACAACTTAAATACACATTTCACATGGAATTTACATAAAACCAATTAGTATTTTTAGTAATGTGTAATCATAACATATGTGCATGTTTACAAGTGGTTATATTAACCAATTAACTAACGATATTTCCCTTCAAAACCCTTCATAAAATATATATTTTTTAAACTATATTACATTTAAAAAAACAAAACTATTTTTATATATTCAAATATTATATTATGCACATCTACAGAATGGATCTCTTCGTCTAAAACTGGGGGACACAGTGGGGCGGCGCGGTAGCATATGATCTGACCATGCCAGTTATAGAGCACCATAAATCTGCATAGACCCCTAGTTTTTAAGACTCTGAAGACAGTGCGGCTTGTAACCAGTCACCGGAGTAAGAACGGCATCAGCAGCAAATCTGAACTGTATCTCATGTCAGCCTCTGTAGTGTGTGTGTGTGTGGGGGGGGGGGGGCAGCCACAGTACACCGACATCATCGGCTCTCCCTCTTGTGCAGCAGCACAAGGAAGAACCTGGCAGCCAGAATGCAAGCAGGATAGTACAGTGCTTTACGACCAGAGGAGAGATAGGAGGGGGAAAGGGCTCTATGTGACCCAGACATACTAGCTTACTTTCTCTTGCCCTCATACAAAGCAGTCTATGTGTAACCTGTGATCTGATAAGAGCATTTGGGACTGGAAACAGAGACATGCAGAGTCCTCCTGAGTCCTGTACCAGTGTGTTTATTTTTCTATGTGTTTTTTTAAAATGTAATAAACTAATTGTCTCAATTATGTGTAGCTATAAACAGTACCCAGGCATTATTAAACCAATAGTTTAAATCTAGTATACACCATTGGTTTAAATTTGATAAACACAATCTAATATTACCCCCCCCCCCCCCCCCAAAAAAAAAGAGAAAAAAAAGACACTACTGCACTTGCACTGTGCAGTCACACAGTGGGTGCGAGCAGGATAACAAGCGGGGGCAGTGCTGGCAAGATGTGAAGGGAACAAGGGAGTGGGTGCGGGTCGCTCTGTCTTAAGTGCCCCCGGATCACCCAAGCCTTAAATCCAGCCCTTGTCAGGAGATGATGGTACTGATCCTATAAGCCAAGGGTTGATAGAGCGTGGATTCAAGTCTCTTTTCATAGTGACTGTTCATAATACATTTAAAAAAAACCTGAAAGATCATAAATAAGTTGCCTAAGGGTTTACCCATGGCAATAGGTCACAGACTAGAAATGTGATTGCAGTACCTGTTTTCCTGCAGTTATTAGCACACCAGATTTGCTTACTGTCCCAATGTCTAGGCAAATATTTAACAAAATAAACTGACAGTGGATAGCTGCAAATAGATTCAGTCTCCGCCTCGTGCTAACAAGTGAGGACAGATTGGGGGCTTCATACTTTATCTAAAAATACCTGAATTTTTGCGTTATATGCCCGATACAGGGCCCGATTTTGAATAGCACGGAAATTACAAGTTTTTCCATACCAGATGCGATTCCCATTTGCAGATGCCGGTACAGTCCTGCAGACTCTGGCATGAGCATAGTAGTTTGTTACCTGGCTACCATTGAGGCCTAGCTGCAACTACAGCCACTTTAGGCACCACTCAGAAACAGCCCCATAATCTGCACAGAATGACAGCAGCAAAGGTGGATAGAGGATAGATACAGCTGCAAAACTACAAGCAAACAACTTTCCCGAAACCAATGCTCCATTTGCTGTGTGCCGGCAGTTTGTTACTTTAAAAAAAGAAAATAATGTAATTAGGCCTTTATAAAATTTGGATAAAAAAACGTAAATAAAAAATAAGAATTTACTCACCGGTAATTCTATTTCTCGTAGTCCGTAGTGGATGCTGGGAACTCCGTAAGGACCATGGGGAATAGCGGGCTCCGAAGGAGACTGGGCACTCTAAGAAAGAATTAGGACTACCTGGTGTGCACTGGCTCCTCCCTCTATGCCCCTCCTCCAGACCTCAGTTAGGGAAACTGTGCCCGGAAGAGCTGACACAATAAGGAAGGGATTTGGAATCCCGGGTAAGACTCATACCAGCCACACCAATCACACCGTACAACTCGTGATACTATATCCAGTTAACAGTATGAACAACAACTGAGCCTCACGAACAGATGGCTCATAACAATAACCCTTTAGTTAGGCAATAACTATATACAAGTATTGCAGACAATCCGCACTTGGGATGGGCGCCCAGCATCCACTACGGACTACGAGAAAAGAATTTACTCACCGGTAATTCTATATTTTCTCTGACGTCCTAGTGGATGCTGGGAACTCCGTAAGGACCATGGGGATTATACCAAAGCTCCCAAACGGGCAGGAGAGTGCGGATGACTCTGCAGCACCGAATGAGCAAACACAAGGTCCTCCTCAGCCAGGGTTTCAAACTTGTAGAATTTTGCAAATGTGTTTGAACCCGACCAAGTAGCAGCTCGGCAAAGTTGTAAAGCCGAGACCCCTCGGGCAGCCGCCCAAGAAGAGCCCACTTTCCTCGTGGAATGGGCTTTTACAGATTTAGGATGCGGCAGTCCAGCCGCAGAATGTGCAAGTTGAATCGTGCTACAGATCCAGCGAGCAATAGTCTGCTTAGAAGCAGGAGCACCCAGCTTGTTGGGTGCATACAGGATAAATAGCGAGTCAGTTTTCCTGACTCCAGCCGTCCTGGAAACATATTTTCAGGGCCCTGACTACGTCCAGTAACTTGAAATCCTCCAAGTCCCGAGTAGCCGCAGGCACCACAATAGGTTGGTTCACATGAAAAGCTGAAATCACCTTGGGAAGGAATTGGGAACGAGTCCTCAATTCCGCCCTATCCATATGAAAAATCAGATGAGGGCTTTTACATGACAAAGCCGCCAACTCTGATACACGCCTGGCCGACGCCAAGGCCAACAGCATGACCACTTTCCACGTGAGGTATTTTAGCTCCACGGTTTTAAGTGGCTCAAACCAATGTGACTTTAGGAAATCCAACACCACGTTGAGATCCCACGGTGCCACTGGAGGCACAAAAGGGGGCTGAATATGCAGCACTCCTTTAACAAAAGTCTGAACTTCAGGCAGTGAAGCCAGTTCTTTTTGGAAGAAAATCGACAGAGCCGAGATCTGGACCTTAATGGAACCCAATTTTAGGCCCATAGTCACTCCTGACTGTAGGAAGTGCAGAAATCGACTGAGCTGAAATTCCTCCGTTGGGGCCTTCCTGTCCTCACACCAAGCAACATATTTTCGCCATATGCGGTGATAATGTCTTACGGTCACATCTTTCCTAGCTTTAATCAGCGTAGGAATGACTTCCTCCGGAATGCCCTTTTCTTTTAGGATCCGGTGTTCAACCACCATGCCGTCAAACGCAGCCGCGGTAAGTCTTGGAACAGACAGGGCCCCTGCTGCAGCAGGTCCTGTCTGAGCGGCAGAGGCCATGGGTCCTCTGAGATCATTTCTTGAAGTTCTGGGTACCAAGCTCTTCTTGGCCAATCCGGAACCACAAGTATAGTTCTTACTCCTCTCCTTCTTATTATTCTCAGTACCTTGGGTATGAGAGGCAAAGGAGGGAACACATAAACCGACTGGTACACCCACGGTGTCACTAGAGCGTCCACAGCTATCGCCTGAGGGTCCCTTGACCTGGCGCAATATCTTTTTAGCTTTTTGTTGAGGCGGGAAGCCATCATGTCCACCTGTGGCCTTTCCCAACGGTGTACAATCATTTGGAAGACTTCTGGATGAAGTCCCCACTCTCCCGGGTGGAGGTCGTGCCTGCTGAGGAATTCTGCTTCCCAGTTGTCCACTCCCGGAATGAACACTGCTGACAGTGCTAACACATGATTTTCCGCCCATCAGAGAATCCTTGTGGCTTCTGCCATCGCCATCCTGCTTCTTGTGCCGCCCTGACGGTTTACATAGGCGACCGCCGTGATGTTGTCTGACTGGATCAGCACCGGCTGGTGTTGAAGCAGGGGTCTTGCCTGACTTAGGGCATTGTAAATGGCCCTTAGTTCCAGAATATTTATGTGTAGGGAAGTCTCCTGACTCGTCCATAGTCCTTAGAAGTTTCTTCCCTGTGTGACTACCCCCCAACCTCGAAGGCTGGCATCCGTGGTCACCAGGACCCAATCCTGTATGCCGAATCTGCGGCCCTCTAGAAGATGAGCACTCTGCAGCCACCACAACAGCGACACCCTGGTCCTTGGAGACAGGGTTATCAGCCGATGCATCTGAAGATGCGATCCGGACCGCTTGTCCAACAGATCTTATAACTCCCTTTTTTCGAAGGAGTATCATCATTTTGGCCATTACCTTGGTAAATACCCTCGGTGCCGTGGACAGACCAGACGGCAACGTCTGGAATTGGTAATGACAGTCCTGTACCACAAATCTGAGGTACTCCTGGTGAGGAGGGTAAATGGGGACATGCAGGTAAGCATCCTTGATGTCCAGTGATACCATGTAATCCCCTTCGTCCAGGTTTGCAATAACCGCCCTGAGCGATTCCATTTTGAACTTGAACCTTCTTATATAAAAGTGTTCAAGGATTTCAAATTTAAAATGGGTCTCACCGAACCGTCCGGTTTCGGTACCACAAACATTGTGGAATAGTAACCCCGTCCCTGTTGAAGGAGGGGTACTTTGGTTATCACCTGCTGGGAGTACAGCTTGTGAATCGCCTCCAGCACCGCCTCCCTGTCTGGGGGAGTAGTTGGCAAGGCTGATTTGAGGGTACAGAAAACCGAACTGGGTGTCACTGGCGCTTTATCGATAGGACGTAGGTTTGAATTCTAACAACAATTCACCCCACAACTCCCCAGAAATGATGCTTAATCACTGGATGGTGGGTGCAACCATATGATGGCAGGGTATAAAAGATGGCATTCAAATGACAATGTGAAAAAAAGCATACAAATTTATTTAAAAACATGAATAATAAAATACATGACTGATGAAAGTGCAAAGTGAACTGAAGAATTTCCAAAAGTGACTAGTGCTTAAATATGACAGGAAAGAAGCTCTCACCCTCTCCCTGTGTTGCGGTGGGCTAGCTTATAAATAAGCTGATGTGGTCCTAGGCTGAAATAGCCAAGCACCACCGCAAACAGTTTTTCAGCATAAGTTCACCTTCAGTCCACATGTATCAGTCCTCAGTCCAAGACAACGCGTTTCGGTTCCCAAGAACCTTTCTCAAGAATTGGATGAGGTTAGCTGTCCTGAGCCATCTTTTATACCTGGTGAAATGATCTATTCAATTGATCATGACGTCACATCCGGTCTCAGTCAGGCTGATTTGAGGAAACGGCGAGGGGGAGACGTCTCGAATTCCAGCTTGTACCCCTGAGACACCACTTGTAGAATCCAGGGATCCACCCGTGAGCGAACCCACTGGTCGCTGAAGTTCCGGAGACGGGCCCCCACCGCACCTGGCTCCACCTGTGGAGCCCCAGCGTCATACAGTGGACTTAGAGGAAGCGGGAGAGGACTTTTGTTCCTGGGAACTTGCTGTTTGGTGCAGCTTTTTCCCCCTACCTCTGCCTCTGGGCAGAAAGGACGCGCCTTTAACCCGCTTGCCTTTCTGGGGCCGAAAGGACTGTACCTGATAATACGGTGCTTTCTTTGGCTGTGAGGGAACATGGGGTAAAAATGTCGACTTCCCAGCCGTCGCTGTGGAAACGAGGTCCGAGAGACCATCCCCAAACAATTCCTCACCCTTGTAAGGCAAAACCTCCATGTGCCTTTTAGAATCCGCATCACCTGTCCACTGCCGAGTCCATAAAACTCTCCTGGCAGAAATGGACATTGCATTTATTCTAGATGCCAGTTGGCAAATATCCCTCTGTGCATCTCTCATGTATAAGACTACGTCTTTGATATGCTCTACAGTTAGCAATATAGTGTCCCTGTCAAGGGTATCAATGTTATCAGACAGGGAATCTGACCACGCAGCTGCAGCACTGCACATCCATGCTGAAGCAATAGCCGGTCTCAGTATAATACCTGAGTGTGTATATACAGACTTCAGGATAGCCTCCTGCTTTCTATCTGCAGGCTCCTTTAGGGCGGCCGTATCCGGAGACTGTAGTGCCACCTTCTTTGACAAGCGTGTGAGCGCTTTATCCACCCCAGGGGATGTCTCCCAACGTATCCTATCCTCTGGCGGGAAAGGGTACGCCCTTAGTAACTTTTTGGAAATTACCAGTTTCTTATCGGGGGAAACCCACGCTTCATCACACACTTCATTTAACTCTTCAGAAGGGGGAAAAACCACAGGTTGCTTTTTCTCCCCAAACATAATACCCTTTTTTGTGGTACCAGGGTTAATGTCAGAAATGTGCAACACATTTTTCATTGCCGTAAACATGTAACGGATGGCCCTATTGGAATGTACACTAGTCTCATCGTCGTCGACACTGGAGTCAGTATCCGTGTCGACATCTGTGTCTGCCATCTGAGGTAGCGGGCGTTTTTGAGCCCCTGATGGCTTTTGAGACGCCTGGGCAGGCACGGACTGAGAAGCCGGCTGTCCCACATCTGCTATGTCATCAAACCTCTTATGTAAGGAGTTGACACTGTCACGTAATTCCTTCCACATATCCATTCACTCAGGTGTCGACCCCGCAGGGGGTGACATCACATTTATCGGCACCTGCTCCGCCTCCACATAAGCCTCCTCATCAAACATGTCGACACAGCCGTACCGACACTCCGCACACACACACAGGGAATGCTCTGACTGAGGACAGGACCCCACAAAGTCCTTTGGGGAGACAGAGAGAGAGTATGCCAGCACACACCACAGCGCTATAAATCACAGGGATGTACACTATAATGAGTGATTTTACCCTATAGCAGATTATATATATATATATATATATATATATATATATATATATATATATATATAGTATTTGCGCCTAAATTTAGTGCCCCCCCTCTCTTTTTTACCCTATTGAGTCTGGAAACTGCAGGGGAGAGCCTGGGGAGCGTCCTTCCAGCGGAGCTGTGAGAGGAAATGGCGCCAGTGTGCTGAGGGAGATAGCCCCGCCCCCTACATTATCACCTTGCACTTAACACTGCATTATCACTGGTTTATCAAGTGCAAGGTTATAATGCACCAGCCAATCAGCTCCTGTTAATTTACATGTGGGAGCCGATTGGCTGGTGTGTTTATCACCTTGCTTTTATCACTGGTTTATCACTTCCTTATGCCTTCTCCAGGTTAATACATCTACCCCACTGTTTCCAGTGCTAGATCACACAAGTCTCTTACGCAATACATTCTCCCTAGACAGCAAATATTCGCAAAAAGATCAAACGTACAACACACAATACGGGCACTTCCGGAGACATGATACATATAAGCTTTTGACCTGACCGGGTAGTAAAAAAATATTTGGAGGGAGGGGAGGAGAGATGAAAGAGGTGGTTTTAGGAATCTAAGGGAGGAAAAAAAACAAACAGGAAAATCCAGTACTAAGAGCTATGTACCAGATAAAGCCCTAAACAAATGGAATTTTGCCTTGTGATCGGCTTATTGTTCGCATAAGCATGCAAATTCTTGCTAAACTACTCTTAGTACATAGCTGCAGTGCAAGAGGCGTTGTTCTCTTCCTATCCTCTACCTTTACTACAAGATGTAATAAAATAGACAAAGGTTAACCCAAAGTTTATAAAATCAAGTCCAGCACAGACAACAGGTAGCCTGAAATCTAGTAGCACATATATCCTAAAGGTATAAGGACCGCTGCTGCCCTTTTCAGCTCCAAAAACCCAGGATCCTTGGGTAAAATTCCTAGTAAAAACAAAAAGACAGGGGGCGCCCCATAGTGCATAAAAGATATACATATCATCTATACATATAGACAATATGTATATCCTTTAAATCTATTGTTCTTTTCAAATAATGGCATTGGATGCTGAAAAAATGTGACTAAGCCAGGCCTGGCCAACCTGTGGCTCTCCAGATGTTGTGAAACTACACGTCCCAGCATGCCCTTCCACAGTTTTAGCCTTCCCTAATAGCAAAACTGTGGCAAAGCATGATGGGACTTGTAGTTTTACAACAGCTGGAGAGCCACAGGTTGGCCAGGCCTGGACTAAGCGGTACACTGATGTGAAAGACAATAGTGTTTAATTTTCTTTTTTTTACGCAAATCTATTTTATGTAATTTTTTTGATGTAATTTCTCCTGATGTCCCTAAGAGATTCTCTTTGATGTTTTTTTTTTTACGATGTTCCATCAATGTTTTGTATTGTGCTCAAAGCAAGCGATTATTTCTGTTTATGCATTGAAAAAAATTCTAGAATGTGTTGTATATGTAAATGATTTACTATGTAATGAATTTAAATGTGTTTTTATATAAAATGTATTGGGTGATGTATTATACTTGTAAATCCGTTACATAGAGAGGTCTGATGTAATAGACTGATTACTGCATATGAGAAACAGGAGTGTCTATAGCAGACACACTTATTGGTGACAGTGTGATTTAAAAGGAAGGTCCAGCGCGAGCAAGGCCACGCCCTCTGATGAAGTCCTTGTGACGAAACCGGTAAGGGCGTGGCTTGGCTATGCGCTCCTGTCTCTGCCACCGCCTTCCTCCAACCGCGCCAATGGGATCCAGGTCACAGCCGCTCGCACACACACGGCGGGACAGAGCGCAGCTGAAAATCATCCAGTGGCCTGCGATTCACGTGGTCTGCGGGACGAGTACTGCCTGGATGGTAACATTTTATGTCATGTGGTAACCAGGCCACAGTGCCGATTTCCCTGGTACGAGTTCCATCTAACCGGAGCTGCAGTTTTATCTGTTGTTTAAATAGAGCGCCCCCTGTCATAATATATATATATATATATATATATATATATATTGTAGTGGGGGGATAGCTTGTCGGCGCTTAACCGCGATATCAAATTATACTAGATTGCAGACCAGGGTATTGTAAAAAAAGGTCTCCTTATTTCAGACACTCCCTTAAATATATTTGGGCGTCAGCTCCACCTTAAAGAGAGAAGCATTGGTAAGGTGCTTCATGTAAAGTGTAAAAGAAAAGGAGAATAAGGTGATTTTAAGCGACCAATGGTGTCTTATGATTTAAAGGAGACTCGGATAAAATTATAAAAATTTAATAAAAATTACAATTAACACCAATACAGGGGTAACTAAAAATATGGCCTTATGTAAGGAACCATATATTAGTAAGAAATCATTAGGACTACAAAAAAATTCTTTACATATAAAAAAATAGTATAAAAGTCAAAGTTAGTATAAAACTAGTATGACAAATTGATAAAAAACAAAGGGAAAAATTCCTAACAGTAAAAAGTTGGAAAGAAGATCAACATAAAAATCAACATAAAAATTGTATAAATAAAGTTCCTTAGCTTTTTAAGAAGGTATGTGTCATAACACCCAACGCGTTTCGTCCTGCCTTGATGAAGTCCAGGCAGGACGAAACGCGTTGGGTGTTATGACACATACCTTCTTAAAAAGCTAAGGAACTTTATTTATACAATTTTTATGTTGATCTTCTTTCCAACTTTTTACTGTTAGGAATTTTTCCCTTTGTTTTTTATCAATTTGTCATACTAGTTTTATACTAACTTTGACTTTTATACTATTTTTTTTATATGTAAAGAATTTTTTTGTAGTCCTAATGATTTCTTACTAATATATGGTTCCTTACATAAGGCCATATTTTTAGTTACCCCTGTATTGGTGTTAATTGTAATTTTTATTAAATTTTTATAATTTTATCCGAGTCTCCTTTAAATCATAAGACACCATTGGTCGCTTAAAATCACCTTATCCTCCTTTTCTCTATCGTCCTTGTGGATGCTGGGGTTCCTGAAAGGACCATGGGGAATAGCGGCTCCGCAGGAGACAGGGCACAAAAAGTAAAGCTTTCCGATCAGGTGGTGTGCACTGGCTCCTCCCCCTATGACCCTCCTCCAGACTCCAGTTAGATTTTTGTGCCCGGCCGAGAAGGGTGCAATCTAGGTGGCTCTCCTAAAGAGCTGCTTAGAGAAAGTTTAGCTTAGGTTTTTTATTTTACAGTGAGTCCTGCTGGCAACAGGATCACTGCAACGAGGGACTTAGGGGAGAAGGAGTGAACTCACCTGCGTGCAGGATGGATTGGCTTCTTGGCTACTGGACATCAGCTCCAGAGGGACGATCACAGGTACAGCCTGGATGGTCACCGGAGCCGCGCCGCCGGCCCCCTTGCAGATGCTGAAGTAAGAAGAGGTCCAGAATCGGCGGCTGAAGACTCCTGCAGTCTTCTAAAGGTAGCGCACAGCACTGCAGCTGTGCGCCATTTTCCTCTCAGCACACTTCACACGGCAGTCACTGAGGGTGCAGGGCGCTGGGAGGGGGGCGCCCTGGGAGGCAAATGAAAACCTTTTTTGGCGAAAAATACCTCACATATAGCCCCCAGAGGCTATATGGAGATATTTAACCCCTGCCAAGATTCACTAAATAGCGGGAGACGAGCCCGCCGAAAAAGGGGCGGGGCCTATCTCCTCAGCACACAGCGCCATTTTCTCTCACAGAAAGCCTGGAGAGAAGGCTCCCAGGCTCTCCCCTGCACTGCACTACAGAAACAGGGTTAAAACAGAGAGGGGGGGCACTGATTTTGGCGATATTGAGATATATATAAAGATGCTATAAGGGAAAACACTTATATAAGGTTGTCCCTATATAATTATAGCGTTTTGGTGTGTGCTGGCAAACTCTCCCTCTGTCTCCCCAAAGGGCTAGTGTGGGTCCTGTCCTCTGTCAGAGCATTCCCGGTGTGTGTGCTGTGTGTCGGTACGTGTGTGTCGACATGTATGAGGACGATGTTGGTGAGGAGGCGGAGAAATTGCCTGTAATGGTGATGTCACTCTCTAGGGAGTCGACACCGGAATGGATGGCTTATTTAGGGAATTACGTGAGAATGTCAACACGCTGCAAGGTCGGTTGACGACGTGAGACGGCCGACAAACTATTAGTACCGGTCCAGGCGTCTCAGAAACACCGTCAGGGGCGTTAAAAACGCCCATTTACCTCAGTCGGTCGACACAGACACAGACACGGACACTGAATCCAGTGTCGACGGTGAATAAACAAACGTATTTCTCATTAGGGCCACACGTTAAGGGCAATGAAGGAGGTGTTGCATATTTCTGATACTACAAGTACCACAAAAAAGGGTATTATGTGGGAGTGAAAAAACTACCTGTAGTTTTTCCTGAATCAGATAAAATAAAATGAAGTGTGTGATGATGCGTGGGGTTACCCCGATAGCAAATATTGGCGTTATACCCTTTCCCGCCAGAAATTAGGGCGCGTTGGGAAACACCCCTTAGGGTGATAAGGCGCTCACACGCTTATCAAGTGGCGTTACCGTCTCCAGATACGGCCGCCCTCAAGGAGCCAGCTGATAGGAAGCTGGAAAGATATCCTAAAAAGTATATACACACATACGGTGGTTATACTGCGACCAGCGATCGCCATCAGCCTGGAGATGCAGTGCTGGGTTGGCTTGGTCGGATTCCCTGACTGAAAATATTTTATTCATATAGAGCATTTAATAGGATGCATTCTATATATATGTACGTGAGATGCACAGAGGGATATTTGCTCTCTGGCATCAAGATAAGTACGTTGTCCATATCACCCAGAAGATGTCATGGACACGACAGTGGTCAGGTGATACAGATCCCATACGGCACATGGAAGTATTGCCGTATAAAGGGAAGGAGTTAGTTGGGGTCGGTCCATCGGACCTGGGGACCACGGCAACAGCTGGGAAATCCAACCTTTTTACCCCAAGTTACATCTCAGCTGAAAAAGACACCGTCTTTTCAGCCTCAATCCTTCCTTTCCCATGAGGGCATGCAGGCAAAAGGCCAGTCATATCTGCCCAGACATAGAGGTAAGGGAAGTAGACTGCAGCAGGCAGCCCCTTCCCAGGAAAAGAAGCCCTCCACCGCGTCTGCCAAGTCCTCAGCATGACGCTGGGGCCATGCAAGCGGACTCAAGGTGGGGGGGTAGTCTCAAGAGTCTCAGCGCGCAGTGGGATCACTCGCAGGTTGACCCCTAGATAGTACAAGTATTATCCCAGGGGTACAGATTGGAGAGTCGAGACATCTTCTCCTCGCAGGTTTCTGAAGTCTGCTTTACCAACGGCTCCCTCCGACAGGGAGGCAGCATTGGAAACAATTCACAAGCTGTATATCCAGCAGGTGATAATCAAAGTACCCCTCCTACAACAAGGAAAAGGGTATTATTTTTCCACACTATATTGTGGTACTGAAGCCAGACGGCTTGGTGAGACATAGTCTAAACTGAAATCTTTGAACACTTACATAAAAGGTTCAAATCGAGATGGAGTCACTCAGAGCAGTGATAGCGAACCGGAAAAAAGGGGACTATATGGTGTCCCTGGACATCAAGGATTACCTCCATGTCCAAATTTGCCCTTCTCAACAAGGGTACCTCTGGTTCGTGGTACAGAACTGTCAATATCAGTTTCAGACGATGCCGTTTGAATTATCCACGGCACCCCGGGCCTTTTACCAAGGTAATGGCCGAAAAGATGTTTCTTCAAAGAAAAAAGGCATCTAAATTATCCCTTACTTGGACGATATCCTGAAAAGGGCAAGTTCCAGAGAACAGTTGGAGGTCGGAAGAGCACTATCTAAAGTAGTTCTACGACAGCACGACTGGATTCTAAATATTCCAAGAATCGCAGCTGTTTTCCGACGATACGTCTGCTGTTC